>NC_136815.1:12803490-12906737 GCF_951394365.1 Tetrao urogallus
AAAAGTAAGCTTAACTTTTGGGAAGAAAAGAAATGAGAATCACTCTTTGAATACAGAAATCCACCTTTCTGTTGTTGGGAAACCGAGCAACATAGATTCCTTATTCACTAATTTCATTCCTGTTCCTAATTTTTCTATTTACTGTAGACTAGTGGTAAGATTTTCAGAATAACAGTTCAAGAATGGCATGGTTGAGGTTTTTCCATGTAAGACTAGCAAGGCTTCTCCCTTCACCAAGTATTTGGAAACTAAACTGACCTACAGCATGAAAACTTGAAAAGCTCTCAATCTTGGCCCTTATCATGATCAGAAGTTTGAATTTCCTGTAGGTCCATAGGTGGGCAATCCCATCCATGGAAAACTTCTCTCTTTCTCCCACACTAAGCACATTTAATACAGAAAGAGCTCCAAGGCTCCATCTTTAACTGTCTCTCACTCACTGAAAATTTTCCCCCCAGAAAAAAATGCAAACCCAAAGATCGTGCCTCTTCATACCATCTGCTGCATGGTTACCCAAAGCTGGTTACCCAGGCTCTGTGGGCACCTAACAAAAAATCCTGAGGATTACGCTAATTGTTCTTTGATGAGTCTATAATTAGTTGACCAGCTCATTGAAGCAGCAGATGAAGCTCATTGAAAAAGAGATGCTAATCGTTTGATTTTTACAGAGCCACAGAAGAAAACTGGAAGAATATCAAGTGGAAAAACACTCAGCTTGACATTTCACACTCTTCTGCAAGTGCCCAGAATAGCACTGCAAAGGATTTGGGCTTGTGAGCAAACAGACACAACAAATTGACAGTTTTACAAACCCAGAAACTGTAATCCATTGCTAACTGAAGTAAATCACTGTAACTTTACTGCTGTCAACAAAATGGTACCAATTACCATCGGCCAAAAGCCTGGTCTTTCATTGGTCAAAACTGGAAACTGCCTCCATCTCTTCCATTTTCTCATGTTTCAAAGAACTGTGAGTCCGTTTATGTCAAAGCATATTATTTGCTGAAACTTGTGCTGTCCTACATGGAAGGAATGTATTTGGCCAAACACTGAAATTCAACCCTTTTTTTTGTTGTTGTTTTAAGTTAGTTTTATCTAAATTTGAGTCGACCACTGAAGAGGTAAAATGAAAATGATGTCAAAACAGTCTCAGAATTATGTGAATGACTTCCTGAAAGCAAAACCATAAAATTTCATTTCTTTCACTGTGAAATCTGATTGAGAATACCAGTTGAAGTCAATGTCATGAGATGATGTGTATTTCCTAAGACTGACTGCACCGGAAACACATCAGTCCTGTGCACCTGGCCTACACCTGTGAGAACTGCAAACATAATCAAAATATGGGGCCTGCACAACTTAATTTAAAAAAAAAAAAAAAAAAAAGCTATGAAAAGTCTGTGTTGGATTCAATTAAGACTTGCAGGATTTTGCTGATCAGGAGACATGCTTATATATTCAATCCCTTTGGTCAGTCCTCCAGAATATGAAAACTGATATTGTCAATGGACCTAACAAACTCTTCAGGAGTTTTAGGAAACTTAAAGCAATAGGAAACCCATTATGTTTCATCTGTAGTTAGAAACTTAAAGCTCAAAGCAAGTTCACACAAAGGATTACCAAAGTTTGCATTTATGTGCAGGGAATCTGAGCTATCTATGGTTTTCAGTGGAAATGAAGGGAAGATAGAGTCAGAGATTGATTTTAAACCTTTTAATTAGGCAAGTACAACCACGGAAGACATTCACAATAGGTAAATGAGGTGATGCCACAGAATAGGAGAGTATAAAGTACAAGGACCTCTATGGTTACACAAAAGGACAGGGAAAGGTTGCTCCTTGTCCGGGGGACAGACCTGGTGTCCTATGTCCCAGGGAGAGGACAGGGCATCTTCATTGCTATCTGAATGCTGGGAACCTGGCATCTGCTCCTCTATCCATGTAACAGAGTCTGCTGCTCCTCTTAAATATTTTTGCTTAGTTTACTCATTTAGGGTAAAAATCTGCACGAGTGATGTTGAGTAACGTCTGCAATTTTTGGCAAGCACAAACTATGCTGGCTTCTGAATGTAACAGTACTCCAGCCCTGATGTGATGGGCAGAGAAGTGTAGGAAACAGTATTACAATGCCTATCCTAAATGAGCAAAGCCTAATGAAGGCAGCATTAACTGAAAGGCTGAGACATTTCTAAAATATGTTGTATGCAGACAGATTTCCTTTGTCATAGTCACATTTCTCTTGAAATTAGACCTATGGACATTTTGATAAATAAGTTGAATATGCTGGTAAGTGATTTCACAACTGTGCATAAACACTTTCTCCTCTATTATTGCCTCTAAACTACTATTTTAATTATGCTACATTAGTATTTTCTTTCCCAACATTGTAAGAAAAGATGTATTGCCCATACTTCACTGCAAAACTCTTTCCGTACTAGTTTGACTTTCAGCATCAGATTTTGAGTTTAAAATGCACCCATGAAACTGAAAAGTGTTGCTAATAGGTGTGCATGGAGAAGGATATAATGAAATCAGTGTAATGCCCAGCAGGCTTTGCTGCATAAGCTAAGGTGAAGCCCAAACAGCCCAGGTATGCAGCCTTATCTTCCACAAATAGAACAAAATTTTCCAGTGATCCATGGTGAAGTTTTACTAGTTTTGACTGTCACAGCCTGGTGCTGAAATGCCATGTATTTTTTAATCTACATTATGTCAAGCACTGGGGATGGGTTTTAAAAGTTTCAAAACCGTTTAGATATGTTGCTTAGGAGCAACCACCTCATGAGGATGAGTTATACTTAGATATAGGTGCTGCTTTGGGCACTAGCTCCCTTTCCAAGATAAACACCATTATAAACATTGTTCTGCAGGTGTGATGTAGGGCAAGCTGGACACTGTTGGTTTGGGGATGGTTGCTCACACAGAGAAATGGGGATGGAAGTAGAAACTCTGGCAGAACAATTTTTCCTGCCTTGGCTGGTTTCATGCAAGGCATGTTACCAGCCTCACCAAGAAAAAACTGTTTTGCTCACAAAAGCCTAGAACTTGACATGAGGTTGCAGTCTAGACACACCAATCAACTTTCCATAACACAGGCAGTGCCTGGGGGCAGTGTGTTGCAGTCTGCAGGAGCAAATGCTGTGCTACGTAGAGCACAGGAGATTTTGAAGAAGGGCATTTCAACTGATCATTCTGTGTATCCAATAAGTAATTTTTCCCAGCAGTTTATCTTCTTGTGTTTTGCCTGATTTGTTTTCACATTAATATTCACGATTATGGAAAATTTGCATGGCAGATACAACAAAAGGAGCAACATTTACAATTGCTTTTTTTAAATACATATTTCAGATTAACTGCTCTTTGACCAGATTGCCGCTTATAGCCTTCTAACCTGTTAACACCATCATGATGATAACATTATCATCAGCTTTTAAACCTGGCGTTATCCTGGTGCCACGTTTAGAGCTCCAGTAAAGATACCCAGCCCCCAGTTTGCACAAAGCTGCAGAGCCGGCCAAGTGTTTGGAAGGCACTTCCAACAGCACACCCAATCCTCTGGCAGCTCTGAGCTCTTGGCTCTTGGCAGCCTTCCCCTGTTCTGCACCTGCCCTCTTGTGCAGGGAAACTAGAAGGGGTAGGCATTGGTTTGAAACCCTGGGACGCACTAGCAATAAGGGGCTGTGCAGTGGGGGTTCACGGCTGTGGTATCAGCCTTCTGCTTACTCATTTATTATAGACTGAGCAGTATAGTTCAGCTGCCTGGTTATCTGACAGAAGTAATCCACTGAGATATTCAGTATCCCAGAACAATCATTAATTTCAAATCTTAATTAGATGTTCTTGGCTTATTTTTTCAGGCAACTGTTTTTAGTGTAATCTCTCTGATGCAGAAGCTTTGCAGGCTGGAACGGTGAACTTTAATTTCACTTATTGTATAAAATCATACCTCCCAGTGAAGTCTAAACAGATATTCAGCCACTTGGTCATTACATTTTGATGTACTAAAGTTGTGGGGTTCATGAGTACAGTTTTACAGAGCCAATCATTTGTGACTACTTTCATAAAATATAGTGCAAGGACTTAAATTTACATTGGGTTTTCCTGTGGCATTTTATGAGAACATAAAAAAATATCATTTCATTATAAACAAAATGCTTTAAGTGAACATGGTAGAAAACTGAAAGGGATATGGGAAAGAAAGAAAGAAAGAAGGGTTACAAAATAAAGCCATGGGATTTCACAGCCACAACTTCTGCATGATATTCAAAACTCTATGATTCTATTCCATGAAAATCAGATGAACAAACCCATTTGCCCCCTGCAGCACTGTTACTGACACCTGATGGATACTGAATACAACGTACTTTTCATACAGTCTTTGTCCTCTCATGAACACCTTCACCTCATTATCCAGCGGAAATGTCCCATCGTCTTTTCTGAAGCGGTAGAACAGTTTGGCATCCTTGAATTCTTTATGCTCGTCACAAACTGAAACATAAAATAAACAAAATCTTCATAGGGATGTTAAAGGGTCGAGAATCCATTTAGCAAATTCACTGGTGAACTTCAAAGCAAGCATGATTGGATCCCAGCCCCCTGTGCTTAGGAATAGCCTAATACATTAGGTTGTACAACCTAAATAAATTAGAACCTTAAGTTCTAATAAATGATGAAAGACTGAAGAAGGCTTTCAGAAAAATAACAAAATTTCTAGCTACGAGGGATTCGTGTTCATCACTTTCATGAGTATTAGTGTGGACACCAATGGCAACAAAGCATCCATCTGCTAGATAACTGGAAAACATTTTGATGTAAACTGTTTAAAAGATACCACTGTAGAGCAGCCAATAATTTAAAGATTGGCAAACTGCTTAATGTTACTTGTATTAGTTAAACCATGTGGCAGGAAAGCTGAGACTCACTGCAGGATCAGTTAGAACCAAAGCCTTCTGCCCTCTTAAAATCATCTCAATTACACTGTCATGCCAGCTAGCAAATGGAAGGTACAATAGGAACACACTGAGAAATACTAAGTAAGGATTTACAAGAGAGCAAATGTCAGTGGGTTCCTACAAATGCCAGAAGCAAGGAAAGGGAAGGCTGCCCATGCAAGGTGCTGCAAAGAGCTGTCAGCTTACTGGCTTGGGCTCGCCTGCTGCACCACAGACACAGGAGCAGTGGCTGGCACTGCTTCCATTTGGCATTGGTATGGAAAGGATGCTCTGAGCATCCTGAAGAACTGATTAAACCTACCCGACTGAGCCCTCACTCATTTCACCAACCATTTTATTAACTTTGAGAGTAACAGATGAAAATTTTCAACAGGCACCTCCTTTTCATGTGATACACATGCACACACATGTATATAATTTCTATCAAAGCTAGAGTGTGCAATTGGATTCTAAAGCAAAAAACATTTGAAGGCTGTTAAAGTTTTAAACAAGCACTCAGCAATAAGATATCTATTGCTCAATTAAATTAAGTCACTCAGGCATCCATGCAACTCTTCACCGACATTTTCTCAATAGAGGATTAAGTAGTCAGATTTGAATACCCTGTAATTACTTTATTCTTTAACTATCTATCGTCAATCCCAGTTTCCATAACAACCCAGAATTTTAATTTAATAGCTGAGCAGAAGCTATAGAAGTGGCACACGTTTAGTACGTGCATTTCTTCCTTTAATTAAGGTGTTGTTAATGCACGGCTGATAGCAGCAGTATTCCTGCACAGACAGTGACCTCTGCACAAATTCAACAGTCATCTGCTAGCAATTGCTCTATTTTCTATTTAAAAAGAAACAAATGGTACATTTTGTCTTCTTGAAATAGGCAATACTATGCGCCTGGAATAGAGGACTTGGATCTTCTTTGTCTGTGTGCTTTCCAGCCTCTTTGTGCACTAAAAGGCAACTAAATGCTGCCACTGATTTGGTAGCCTCCTTTTCATAAGTGTAAATTGTCATTCAAGGCGCTGAATGGAACAGGTCTCAAACACACAAGTTTAGGAGAAAATTAATCAGGGCGCAGTCGGACATCTAACTCTTGCAGCTGTAGCAGCACAAATGTTTGTGCAGCTGGTGCGAGGAAGAGAGTTGGAGAACAAATCCCTGTGAGAAAGATGACGCTTTTTTTTGCTGGCTTATTTTTCAGATGGGTTTTTCAGCTGGAGAGAGAGAAAGGGGCTGTGCAGGGGGAGCAGGGAGGGGAGGAAAGGGCAGGCAGTGGTGATGAAGGCACTGGTGAGGGCAGGATCCAGCTGAGGATGCTTGGGAGGCAGAGAAGCAGCAGCACAGTCTGCAGAGACTTTCCTCCTGTACCTGACATGGGGAACACAACTCTTCACCCTGATTGCCTCTCAGTGTCCCTGGGGACACAGAGGGCCTTGTGGGGCAGCACCCTTCAAGCCAGGTGTCCCCTTCCTGGCAGGGATCAGAACCTACTTATCTTATACTTGAGTGAAGAACACAAAGTGGATTTCTGCTTGCTTATATCAGCTTAGAGCTGATATTGCACTTACCATGATGGATAATGCTGTGATCCAATAACTTCTGGACAAGTTTAATTGCTGTCTCTCGATCCGAGGCCTCCTTATGGTCAATCAGCCAGTCAATCAGCTCTTTGGCAACAAAGCAGTTGGGATACGTCTTGAGGTGGTGCCTCCGGTCTTTGATGACCTTCTCTTCATGCAGTCGGAGCCTGTGGGTCCAAAATCAACCCATGAATTGGGTGTACAAAGACTTTCTGCAACCAGTGAGATTGGGAAAAGGGCTGAGCCAAGAAGGCGCACCCAGGCCTTGCTCCACAGAAATGCTCTGCAGTTGTTGGGTGCAGCAGAACAGAGCCTTCCACCCATGCCAGGCAATGCACACAAAACGTTTGTTACCATGTCAAACCTCATACTTGAGAACATTGTATTTCTGTCCTGTGGAAAAGACTAGGAAATGAAGAACAGCAGAGCATACAAAGCCCATTAAACGCTTCCTGTTTGCCAATTAAACTGTCAATAAATTTGAATTAATTTTCCCACATTACCACTAATGTGTTCCATGTCACTCAGCATCACTGCCATAGATTTTTTTTAACACCATTCATTTTCTCAGTTTCTTCATTGGTTGGGTAACTGCATTTTGCCTCCAGCTGCACAAGCGCAGCATTTGAGATTTAAAATTCAGTCACAAAGCTGTTTCAACACAATGTTATCTCGAAAAAAAAGTTGCCTCCTACTCATAACTAAGGGAAACTGATATCTCACTCTGCAAACTGTTGGTAAATGCTATCTATCTGCAAAATCTCATCATCATGTTCAAAGTAAATAGATTGGCTGTTTTTGAGATGCTTGGGTCAGAATGCAAAACCCTGGTTAGATTAGTAACGGCTTTAGAGTTCTACATCTTTATTTTTAAAATGGAGGAGATTTAGACTGGATATAAGGAAGAAACTTTTAACAGTAAGGGTGGTGAAGTACTGGCAAAGGTTGCCCAGAGATTTGGTGGATGCCCAGTGCCTGGAAACGTGCAAACTCATGCTGGGCAGGGCTCTGAGCACCCTGACTGAGCTGTAGTGTCCCTGCTCACTGTAGGGAGTTGAACTAGATGACCTTTAAGGGTCTCTTCTAACTCAAATGTTTCTATAATTCTATGATTCTACGGTTTTTATTTCAGCTTTTTTTTTTTTTTTCCCAAATAAACATAATGAGTACATCTTTATCAATAAATTAATGGATATACATTTTTTAAAGTTTAAATAGGTTTTCTGTTGTCTTGTTTATTTCTTTTCATTTTCTGTTAATAAATTTAATAATTCTATTTTTGCAGTGCCTTGTATGTACCTTGGTTATGAAGAAAATACGGAAACCACAGTTCCTGGACTACTGCCATGAAGAGAAATGTTGTCACTCATTTCAAAGTGCCCAGAATCTTTTCACGCAAATACTCTTGCTGACTTCAAAGAAGTGCCAAGTAATGCTGTAATAACGGTAGGGGGTACAACTATCTCTGGTTTTCAAATTGGAAAGTTGACAGCAGAGTGTCAACTTGAGTCTAGGGAAGCACAGAAGAGACCAGTTGTCCTCTCCTTGTGATTCCAGCATGAAACAAACATTTCTCTTTAAAATCCAATAAAAGGAAATTACTTGGCTGAAATTGGCCAAGACAATGTTACTATGGCAGTAGATGAGACTTCTACCTAAAAATAGTAGGATAGCCATGTTTTCGTTGTGCAGCATTCGGCTTTGAGTACTGGAACGTCCAATCAATAATAGAAATTCAAAACTATACTTTGCAAGCATAAAAAAAAAATGAATACTTTTGTATTAAAAACACTAATAAATCAGATTAGGATTCTGGAAAGAAGTAATGGTAAATGCCACATGCATTGTGAAATTCTCTGAGCTAAAATATCTTTTGCTTAAGGAATATTTTCCAGATGTGCTTTAGCAGCTGTTGCCATACTTAGAAAGAAAAGCCTACACAGCTCTAATTATAGAATCTGCAATTATCATTATTTCTGACTGAGCTTTCCATTTTAAATATGTTTCAGGTTTTTTTAATGTTCATCAATTTGTATGCTACACAATAGAAGAACAATGATATGTAAATAGAAATATAATACGTATGTAGATGGCTTGACCTATCTTTCAGTCACTGCTGTAAGTCTGAATGAACGGGGCTCATCTGACACAAAGGGGAAAACTGTTCTATTAAATTCTTTGCACAAACTCTATGCTAGAGTGTGCCAAGAGGGCTATGGTATTCCATAAACAAGCCAGCAGACGAGAGCATCACAACTGAGTATTTATGTCTTAAATTCTGACCAAAGACTTCAATTGACTTCAAACCTTCAATTGGTGGACTCATATCTATTTTAACTTCTCTAACATGCCATAAGATACATGGTTTCACTACAGCCTTCTTCCTTACTCTGGGCATTACAGTGCCTTTCTCAATAACTTTTTGCTTATATTCCCATAGCTCACAGAAATTTCATTGTCTTAATTATCTTCACTCACTTGCTAATGTGGTTCCAAATTTGCTAAGAGGTCACAAAATCATTAAGCCAAACAGAACATGATCACATAAGCCTCAAGATAGCATAAAAAAATATATTTACACACAATTTCCAAATGGAAATGGGAAATTATTCTGCAGTTTATAGCCACTGTATCCCTATTGGATTATTTCCTTTTTTTTTTTTTTTTTTTTTTTTTTTTTTAAATAAAGATCAGAAAGAAAAACTTATACTCTCCCTGGTCCCTTCTCTCTGCTAGGGCTTCCTCACATCTATGAATCAGCTAAAAATCAAACTTTATGGAGGCAAAGTAGTTCAGTAACTTGAAATTGTGCCTAGTGTACAGTACAAGTATAACAACCTCAGATTAAGTTATTGAGCTAATATTGCAGAACATAAATCAAAGGTTTAGGAAGAAATTCTATAAATATGTCAGTATTCAGCCATATTTATCAGGAGCCAAATCAAAAGGGATAAAAAGGAGAAAAAATTGTGGCAGAGAAAACAGTCCTACACTGGGACCAAGGATCAAGTGAAGTGTTAAATTCTTTACCCCTTAGCATCTGGAAAGAGGCTTCTCATCAGAAGACCTCAGGATTTTTTCTACAGAACGTTAATCACATTTTGTCAGCTCATCCACATTATGGCTGGAAAAGACATCACTTGACATCAGGCATATTTCTCTTGCTGGAAGTTTCTCTCAAGAGCTGCTCAGGAAAATTAACTCCCTTACCAAACCTGAGCAGTCTGAGGAGAAAGGAGGCAGAAGTGGAGGGGCAAGCAATTGGGAGTGATGGGGGAAACCTTGGTTCAGCAAGCCTTTGGACTACTGTCTGGAGCTTAACTCCAGAAAGGAATTTGGTGTACACCAGTGTAACATCCCTACCTAACTCCCTGTGTTATTCAAGGTAACATGCCAGATTTCTACTTGGGACCACAGTCTACACTACCTGTGGAACTCAATGTGAGAACTGTGAACAGAAATAGACACATGCAACCCTTTAGTATTTACAGATTGATATCGATGGCTCATATTCAACAAATAAAGACATCCTGTATTTGCGTATATGCATGCCAGAAGAGTTTTCTCAGGACCCTGTCTAAGCAGGAGTTGCTCCTAATGAACAACATGCAGGGATTCTTGCTCCAAACGAAAGTGTCTCCTTCCTGTGTAGCTTGGAAAAGGCTAACCCAGAGCACTGTGCTCCCATTTCACAGTGTGTATTCAGAGCTAGCCAGGAACAATGTTATTTGTTGAGAAGCTATTAGGCATTTTCTTTACCAACTGTCTGAAAAGTCATGATAACAGAAAAATCAAAATTTTTGCTTAAGGAAGGAAGAGTCAGGAGCTCCTTTGGGAAGAAACTGCTCTCTCAGCTACACGAAACTTGCATTTTGTTTCCCACTAGAGAAATATGCTTTCTGAAGTCTACTGCATCTCTCTATGAACAAATGGGATTTTGCAAAGACAGTGACTGCACATGAATAAAACTTTGCTTTTAAACCCAAAGGAGGCCACTGTGATGGCTGAAGATAATAGTGATGTCACTAACAATCCAAACCTTTCACCCAGCTCCTTCTATCTGGTCAGCAGCTTGCACTTGGCTAATATCTTTCAGAACACCATCCACTCCTGATTTCTAAGCATGAAAAGACAAAAAGCCTGCTGCTCTTCTTGGTAATTTTCTGAATGGTTCATCTGCCATTCTCTGGTACATCCTACATTGTCATAGAATCATAGAATCACTCAGGTTGGAAAAGACCTTAAAGATCATCAAGTCCAACCACGACCTAACCATACTACTCTAACAACTCTCCGCTAAATCATATCCCTGAGCAGTCCCTATGTTTATCCTAGCAAATCTAACTAAAAATACTTGTGTTGAAACCTTTCTGTTGAAAATAGAGAAGTTTTGTATCTCAAAAGTCACTAAGTTTGACATTTTTCTGAAGGTGTTTTCTCAACATCAGCATATGACCTGTCTGCAGCACAGGGTAGGTACTTACTCAAGAGTAGCATTCTACAAGGAGCTTCAGTGACATAGGAGTGTAATTCCCATTAGAAGTTAGCACTCACAGGTCACATGCAGACTCTGTTCATACAAAGTAAGTGAGCATATGGCAAAGTTTGTGTATACACACACACACGGGAAAATACAGAACAACACAAAATACTTAAGAATTATAATTCCCTATACATTATTCTTCTGCCTTTTCACTGACAGCATAAAAAAAGAAGTAGGTCAGTGATGATGTAAACTTTGTACACAGAGGCAACCATGAAGGTCCTGTGCAAATGTGATCTGTGTTGCTGGGACAAGCATTTCCAGATGGGCTTGCCAAGCTTCAGCTGAAATGTCAGCAGTTTGCTGCTGTTCCTCTTTCTATTTATGCTTCAGCTCTGCAATCACTTAATTCTGTTACTTGATATTCATAGGAGCTAAAACACCCTCTACAACACAGGGTTGGAAATAGGATGAAGATATTTCTAATTTGGTACCTGTGGCAAAGAAGAAACTACCATCTGAAATAGGGTTAGAGAGGGGATCTTCAAAGAATCTCCATTTATCAGTTCCTATCACCATGTCTATTTCTGCTTTTTTTTTTTTTTTTTTTTTTTTTTTTTTTTTTTTTTTTTTTTTTTTTTTTTTCCCACAGCCATACAATCAACATGAGGAGAAGCCAGAGCACAGAGCCAGATAGGGATCTCACATAAACCGTCTCTTGGCACACAGAGGAGGAAAACCCAAAGCTTCCAAAGAAACAACAATCTGCATTTGGGGCTGCCTCTTGTATAAGTTGAGAAGGTAATAAGGTCACCAAGAGTGCACAGCAATGTCCCAAATACTCCTTATGCCCTTCTGACATGGGCAGGGGTCAAAACAAGCTCTGGGGATCCAATGCTGGCTTGGTGCAGGGTCTAGGATGAAATCAACATGACATTTCTTGGAGATACTCTTTCAGCCCACAGATTCAATCCAGAAACTCAGACCCAGAGCCTTCATGGTGATTATTCCAGACTGTGTGTCTGGGAAATGCGATCTGTGTTTTTGTCCCGATCTGTCACAAAACTGAAGACTGCTTACAAAACCAAAGCTGTGTTCTTAAAACTCAAAGGTACAATAATCTGACCTTGTGCCTGGTCTTCATTTAAAACAGCACATCATAATATTGTTGATTAAACAGTGAATGTAAATATGCTTCATAGATAAAATTTATGTCAAGTTTGGGAAAACTTATGTAGGCTTTTCTGTTTGGTTTGACCCTATAAGGTAAAGGAATGTGCAGAGAAGACTGCTGACTCCCTTACTCTTGTATTCACACTGTGATAAACCCCTGCCTGAAGATAATTCAAAAGTATCACCTCTCCTTTCTTCTTAGGGAAGCAGGGAAACTCAGTATCTGGCAAAGCTACAGTTCTAATGACACTTTCTCCTCATGTCCACATGAAGCTGTAAAGCTGCTAATCTCCCTGCCTGCCAAGTCCTTTCACTTGCATTTCACTTTTCACAACTAACGCTTCTAACTGCCTGCACACTTTAGCCTTGAACACCTCTGCCTCACTCAAAAGCATGAAACTGGGTTTTACAAACAAGAAAACATGAAGTGTAGGCGAGTTGTTATTTCACATGCCTCAGTCACAAGGAAAGGGAAATCTGCCTGCTCCACCCCAACTGGAATGGAAGCTCTTAAATCTCAGAAGCTCACAGACCTCCCCCTCCATAAGAAGGTCAAACCTGTGTTTATCATAGAATCATAAAATCACTTAGGTTGGAAAACACCCATAAGATCAAGTTCAGCCATCACCTAACACTACTAAGTCCACCACTAAACCTCGTCTGTAAGGGCACATCCATACATCTCATAAATACCTCCAGGGCTGGTTAACCCACCTCCCTGGGCAGTCTGTTCCAATGCCTCACCATCATCTCTGAGAAGAAATTCTTCCTGATGTCTAAGCTAAACTCTGAAAAAAAGAGACCAACATCCACCTTGCTGCAGCCTCCTCTCAGGTACATTTAGAGATCAGCTACCCCCTTCGTCTTGTGCAGATGAGGTGGGATGCATGCATGGGAATAACACATTCAGGTGAAGGTCCATGTGATACTGCTATGTGGATTTCCAAAGGAAACAGTACACATTTCACTTTAGAACAAGCTATCTTTGCTTACATTCACCAACAAGGTTTTATTCACATTATTAGTCTGTCTCCATTGTAAGGATATTCTTAGGCTAACTACATCAAAAAGTACAATGGAGACTAAGTGCACTTTCCAACCTTTACAGTCCTATGATTCCATGAGTAATCAAAAGCCCACCAATTCTCGTGGACCTTTGCCAAAAGTCACTCTCAATAAAGAAAATATTTCACAGACAGAAGTCTAAGGAAGGAACAACGTAAGATTCGTGAACGGTCAGTGAAAAAAAAAAAAAAAAAATGAAACCAAACAGTGAAATCTGTGTCATGAAATGTACCCTTTGAAATGCTAAATAGGGCAAATGTGGGTTAAACAGCCGATGTCCTCCTGCTACAACTATTACTACTGTCACTACCTCTCAGAAACCTGCAGAAACAGATCGGAGAATGTAGAGCGGGATTCTGGACTGCAGGGCTATGCTGCTGGAGTCAATAGGACGCAAGGGACTGTAGGTGCAAGAATGCATGGCTGGGTTGTAATCCTTCTCTTGGAAGCCTGCTGCATCCTCATGGGCTAGGGGAATCAAAACGCAACAATCCCTTATACACCAAGACTGAGGTCTTTTTTATACTTATTCATGGGGAAAAGGTGAGCATGACCTTGCTGTGCTCTTTCACTGCATCCAGGAGGCTTCAGACCTCCTCAAAAACAAACTGGGTCCCCCCAGTACCCATCTCCCACTGCCAGGAACAGCAGACCCAAAAACACCCACAAAGCCCATCAGTACCGAACACATCTGTACTCCAGGCGGTGCAAGTATTGCTATCTGCCAGAAGCAACCCAAGAACTCTGTGATAGAAATGAAGTTAGTCTCATCTCAGGTGCAGCTGTGGTACCTCTCCCACCCTGTCAATGAGTGACAAACAGTTCTACCAAGAGATTTTATTGCTTTGGGTGACCCCTGCTCTTAGAGCCCCTACAGGCAAGGCTGCTTCCACTCTGAGCCCCACAGACCTGCAGGAGCTCTCCTCAATGGCACAGAGGGCAGACCAGTGGCTGTCCTATGTTCTGTCCTCAGAGGGGCACTAGCTGTTTGCACTCCTTTCAGCAGTTCCTAGTAGTGCTGCTGAAAGTAAACAAGGGATTTTCTGCCTTCATCGTTATTAGTAAATCATACTGCAGTAGTATTTCAATTTCTGGCAATTTTTCTTCCCTCTCTCTACAAAACTCTAAATAGCAGCAATAGCAGCCAATGAGGTATCCAATTACTGTGCTGTGTAATCACGAACATCATTAAGCATAAATAGGCTGTACCTGACAGGTGATAAAATGAGTAATAAAATACTTAGTGCTATGTACCACTGATAGCAATCAGATTTTTATATTCAGGCTATGATTCAAGACTTCGTATCCACTTCCAAGAAATATATAGATTCAGCTTAAAATAACCATAGAAGCAATACTCTTTCAGTATACATTATGTTGTATTAAAATCATCACATTCTGTTTCTCTCTTCACATTCTAAATGAATGGCCTCCTTTTTTTCATGTTTAGTATAACTGTATACTGGGCTTTATTTTTGTTTTGAAAGAAGCTGTGAAAGCACTAAGTGAAAAAAACAGTGAATAGGTGTTCTGAAATACATTTTTTAAAAAAAATCCTTACTATATTTTTATACCTATCTATTCTTTTTTTTTTTTTTTTTTTTTTTTAATCCCCTACATCTGGCAACACTGCAATATACAGGTTGCAGCCATAAAGGAAGACATGATTAGAGTGATTTTTTTCTTCACTGCCCTCCAGAAGTCTGTTGAAATCCAGTGGTTGGCCACTAACCTATAAAATAAAGCTTAACTGATGCAATAGAGAATAATAAACAGTGGAATACACAGAAGGATGCACTGCTGCTGACTACAAGTTGTACATACTCTGAGACCACACAAAAACTAACTGCACTGATAGGTTGCAGTAGTTGTTTCCAAAAATGATGGGAAATTGTTCTTGTCATTGTATGTGATACTGGAAGACACCATCTAAATACTGTATGTCCTACATGCCATCATCATTCAAGAACTGTAAGTTCAAAGAGACTCAAAGAAGCAGCGCTGTTCTGGTATAGGAAATGATTAGACAGTTGTATTGGAGCAATTGAATCACGGCCTGAACCTCTGATTGATCACCCAAGGCGAGCACTGAGTCAGCCAGGGAAGCACAGGTGAAGGCAATTCACGTGTGTGACCAGAAGGAGTGGAGCCTGGCTGCACTCTCCTAGAACCCATTTAAGGGCTGACTGCCAGTGAGAAAGGATCTCTCTCTCTGGAGATTGCTCCTCGTGGAGTTTCTTGTGAGTCTACAACACTAGTGAGCGCTTTTCTTTTATCTCTGATTGTCTTTCCAATGTGCTAATTTTACTAGCCTAAGTTCTCTGTATACTTATTTATTATATGATATATTACAACATCTGTATACGTATTGATCTTACACCAGTCTCGTAAGGAAGGAAAAAAAAAAGAAAAAAAAAAAAAAAAGACATTGGCATGCGAGTCTGGCCTTACTGAAGTAAACTAGGAGAGGAACATAACTGTCTATAATCTTTTGGGTGAGTTAAAAGCAGAGGGCAAGAAAGTCTACCCAAGTGATACTGAGGGAAGCTAAGGTCAAAATTAGACAAAGTTTTGGAGCAGAATTTTTAATTTCTTACTTAAAGTAATAATTTACCAACCTTTTGGAGAAATGTGATCAAGGATCCAGTCAGAAGACTTTTCGGTCCTGTCTTTTATGCTTACAGGATGTATGCTGATTTCTGCAAACAACCTTGGGAGTATTACAGGTAGGAAGAATATCTTGGGATGCTCTATAGCAGGAATCACGGCCTACTGAAAGTCCTGTTTCAACTGAGGAAAAAGATTTCAAGTCCTGCCTATTCTGAGGCATTTGGTGATTAAATTAAGTAGAAGTGGTTATGTAGATAAATAGACAGAAACCATCATGGAAGGGCTCACTAGAATTTGTATTAGATTCCATGGGAAACAAGTCATAGAAGTTTGTCTTTCACATAAGGGTGTGTGGTTTCTCTTAATGAACTAATAGATGCAATTAGCTTATAACGCATTAATTGCTGAGTGTATGAACTGAAGTGTGCACACAGGAGGCTGGGTTTGCATATCAGGGCAGTATCTCTGTGAGACAGCAAGGGAGAAGCCAAGGCAAATGCTAATAATGCACCACGTTGTCTAAATTTAATTCTTGATTTTGTACAATGATGTGAATGCAGCATTATTCAATGGACTAAACAATCCATATACATGAAGTGTGCATTATGAGGTATGTAGTCATACGTAACTCACAAAAACATGCTTTATTGCTCTAAAAGAGAGAACAGGATGTGTTTGAGGGTTTTGCTTGCATGCATATTGCTTCCACATAAACCACTGACACCTGCCATTCTTGCTAAAGCACTTGAGTTGTCAGTATGACAAAAGATGTGCGCAATTGTAAGCATGATTCCTTGTTTTTGCAACAGACTATTACTTGGTTTTAATTTTTATTGTGCAGCTATGCACTAGTCCTTAGATGGCTTACTGGAAGGACTGGTATTAAACTGGACTGTCATCAGTTTATAGTCAGCATGAAACTTGTAGCGTGTTTTCCAACAACATCTGAGGAAAATTCTATGATCTTTGTGACATACAACTGTGTGGAAAAAGTGGTTGAGTGTCTGCTGTGAGGATATTCTATCAGCTGGCCAGCAGCATCCATAATGACCAAGGGGCAGGTCTTTATCCTTGTTAAATCAAAGCAGAGAAGCCAGGAGCCATGGCAGAGGACCACTTTGCCCTCTCCACCTCCCAAATCTGCATTTATCTTTGCGTGAAGCCTCTGTGTCCTGTTGGATTTCCTGCCTCCACATACAACACCCGCTCATCCTGCTGAGACTTGGATCACTGGGTTTGTAGGCACCATTCAGCCCTCAGTTGAGAAGCTACCATGAATAGCTAGCTGGCTGTAGAGTCATTGTCACCCTGCTCTATTTAAGCCTGGAATTCATCTCATCTTACATAGTGTCATATGAATTTTTATTTTATTTACTGAAATAATATAAAGTGTATAATTATTAAAGTAAATATATCAAAATGGGATAGAAGTCTGAGGAGACTCATATTACAGCCTTTTTCAGTTCTCTTAAGTTGTCATGTTTGCTTAAGAAAAACATTGCTTTAAGTGTGAAATATGACCTTCACTGCCAGCTACAGGCAACAAAGCAGTATAATCCCAATTAACATTCTGCTCATTTATGTATTTTTTTTTCTTCAAGAGAAATTTGTAATATTTCACAAGGCTTTACAGGAAGTGACAAATGAAGAAGAAATTTATCACCATCTACAGAGAAGAATGCAAAATGTGTTGGAAAACTATTGATTGCTCCAGAGTACACTGAATTAGTTCCAAACGTATCTATGCCAAATGATAAGCAATAATTTTACTCAACAATTCTGAGACATAACATTGCAGCATTGATTTTTTGAAAACAGAAACAATTATATTATGATAAACAATGGTTTAATGATAAAGAATGTTCCTAACTGGTTTAAATCACCTTTTTATCTAGGCTGTACAAGCACGTAGAGGGAACAGTTATGGTTATGAAAGGAGATTAGTCAGTGACTCAAAGTTACTCATGCACTTAAATTCTGGTAGTCTAATGAAGAACCCTATCACTAAGGAAAATATACTAATAACAATTAATTTAAAGACTAGTTCTATATAAAGGATTTTACTTTTACAAAAATCTAGCCTCGGGATTGCTTCTTTGAGCTCAGCACTGTTCTATATCAGATACTTGACACAAACAGATACACAGCTGCTGCATAACCACTCTTTATGAGCAGTTCCTTCTGTCAGTCTGCTATGAAAGATCTTGTCATGCTTGATTAGGCCTTGTTAAATGTTCAGAAGTTGATGAGCTTTGAAAAGATAAACATTACAGAAGCATTTTTCCTCTGCTCTTAAAATTAAATGGAAAATTTCCTTTAAAATGATAAATGAGTAAGTAAATAAATACATAAGGAGCCTAGAGAAGTTTTGCTTGCTTCAGCAAACAGCCTGCTCTCATTGCTGGGCCATGTGTTTGACATTTCTCATTCCAGGCTAAATAATCTCTCCACACATGCAGAAAGCTCAGTGAACAGGTATTCATGTGCTCTGACGGTAAATTCAGACGGTGACTTATCATTGCTTTAACAGCTCAGAACATGCACCCTGATCCTTATTCACCAAGTAACAGCATTGGCTGTACATATGATCTCAGCCGTAGTTGAATGCTGGTAGATTTAGATTACAAAAATATGGGTATGTTTACAATGTACTCCAAGCTGTGGTTCAGGCCTGAACTTGAATCCAAAACAATGCTGGGAATCACACACACACAGAATGGCCCAGGTTGGAAGGGACCTCAAAGATCATGAATCTCCAACCCCCCCTGCTCCCTAGCAGGGCCACCAAGCTCCACTTTAAATACTGTTCAGGCTGCCCAGGGCCCTATCCAACCTGGCCTTGAAGCCAATAATTTGGAATAGACCTCAAGATGGGCAACAAGATAAAAACAAGCCAGAAGTCAAGGCCTGCACTCAACCTTGACACAAACTCAGATATTCACTCACTGTGAGTGTGAATGGCCCTGTTACTCCTAAATCCAATTCATTTATTCAGGTCATCCCAGGTAACCAGTGATAAGACAAGAGGTAAATAATGGTGTTAAGTTGCACCAGGGGAGGGTCAGGTTGGAAATTAGGAAAAAATTTTCTCAGAAATAGTGGTGTGGTATTGGAACAGGCTCCACAGGGATGTAATGGAGTCACCGACCCGGTAGTGGTGAGGAAATGCGGAGATGTAGCACTGAGGAGCATGGTTAGTGGGCATGGTAGGTATGGGTTGGGGTCGGACTGGATGATCTCAGTGGTCTTTCACAACCTTTATGATTCAATCATTCTATGATTCGACATCACCTGTCCTAAAGAAAGGCAGGATCTGTGGGCAGCCGGGGGATGGTTGCTCCCAGATGGTAGGAAGACCACAGGGGGACAGGTAGGTTATAAGCACATCTCACTATAGCCACTCAGACCACGGTGGCACGCAACAAGCATGCCGTGGTTTAGTCATTCTTCTGTAGTCTAACCTCTTCTGAGGTGGAATAGTGATTTTTTTGCATGAAAACATGTGCTGCGTTTCTGCCTGCAACAAAATGTCTCAATTCCAGTCTACTGGAAGTTTTTCCCAGCTACTAAAAGTTTAAGCAATTTTTTCTTTCCATGTTTATTGTTTTTTCTCCGGAACAGTTTACGCAATCCCTTTTTCTTCCTCCTTTGCCCCAGTAATGCGTCTCTCAAGAGTACTGTTGTTACTGGCCTCGTATAAACTCAGATGTTCCAGATTCATCAGAAAAGAAATCAACATGAAGCACAAATATATTCTGTATGAAATTATGTAGAATACACTGTTTCATCTGGTGTTGATTTACAGATTTAAAAAACAAATCATATGAAGTTCTTAATATGTTCATTTGGAACAGCTCTGGACCCGCTGCAGCCAAATAGAGTGAATGCAAGCAATTATCCTGCAAACACCACTGCTGGATTCATTATAGTCTGCCTAAAATACAGCACTTGTAAAATACAGCACTTTATAGGAACCACTATGAAATATTTCAAAGGATCTAGTCCTTATGTCACCGTGATAAAGAAAAAAGGTACAAAGAGGAAAAGACAAATATCATTACTCTCCGTGTGTTGAGAGAAATGCTATAACTTTAAAAAATAACCAGGATAATGGTGGGGCACGTAACTGATTTATTAACAGGCTTTTCACTATATCCATAAGGGCTAAGGAATACGTCTCTTTACTTTGCAAACGTATTATCAGATGAGACAAGGGAAGAAATTGTTAACAGCTCTTATACCTCCTTCGCCTTTAAGGTAGACTGAAATTCCATTTTACACATGCGAAGTTGTGGGACTGCAGGACTATGGAAAGGCAATAATTTATTCATGCACAAAAACTAACAGTAAATTGGCACTTTTTACACAAAGTTTACATGCGATGATCTGAGAACACTTGATCTTCTTGTCCCATTGCTGTGCTGGCAGTAAGACAGTAGGAGCAGGTGGTTTGCCCTGAGATTACTTCTCTACTTGTAATGCCAACATGACACAGCCAATGTGATTTCTGGCATTACGGTGATGTTTCAGCCTTTAAGCACGTATTACTCCCTATATAGCCCTCATTCTTCTCTCTATCATAATTTTTCAAAGACTGATACAAAACAAGTATGCCCAAAGTATGTGCACTTTCATTTCCGCTCGTAAGTTCTTAATAAATGAATCTAAAGATAAACTTATATTCACTTTGAAAAGCTCTGTTGGTGGTGGAATGAGTTGAAATGTTGGCACCTCATGAATCTCACATAATCTGGGGTAAAATCCTGGCCTGAATTAAGACAGCATACAACGAACCACATTATCACCTTCACATTCATCATAAAAATACAGATTTGGGGACTGAGATTTCAAAAGTTCTCGAACATTTGCTTGGAACTGGATTTTTCTAGCCCTTAAATTTGCTTGAAACCTGGACATAGTGAAAGAAGTGGTAGTCAACCACCACATCACTTGTACAAAATAACCCAACTGATGATCCACTGAAGAAAGTCAGGAAATATTCTCTCAAGCCCTCCCACCAGTACAACGGATAGGATGATAATCACTGGTTATTAAACAGTAACAAAATCTTGATAATATCACTTACTACAGCTAAAACAATATGACATCACACCATGTTTTCATGAAACTGAGAGTAATTCAGGTTGGAAGGGAGGACTCAAGGTCATCTGGTCAAACCTTTGTTCAAAGCAGGTCCAGTTAGTACAAGTTACTCAAGAGTAAGTCACAAGTTGAGTTAAGACTTTGATATCTGTAAGGATGGAAACTCCAAAACTTCTCCAGGTCCCTATCCATTTTTTGACCTATCCTCATGGCAAATAGTTTTCTTCAGACATCTTATGAGGCTTCCTTTTGCTAATTGCACTCACTGCCTTTTGTCCTATCCCTGTGCAACTCCAAGAAGTCTCTCTCCTTGTCTTCCCTACTAACTTTCATTTACACAGGTGCAGCCCACAGTAACTAACAAATAATTCTCAAAATAGTATTTGTACAATCTCTTTTTGAATTTGTGTGTGATAATGCTACTTATGCCTTCTTCATATCACACTCTCACTCTATTTCCTTTCATTTCCTTTCCTATTCTTTTCATGTCTTATTAAAATTGATTTCAGCTAGAGGAAAGTCTAAGTTAATTACATCCTGAGAATCAGGAAACAATTAACAGCTTTCTATTATATCACCTTAATTTCTACACTATACAGTTTTACACTTCTGCAGAAAAGGATGTGCAATTATCAAGAGAAGGATCTTTTTTGCAAGAAATGAAAGGAAATTGTTCTGCTGCAAACAATCAGCACTATAAATAATTCTTAGCTAGTATCTCTTCAGAAGTCATTTCCTTTATTTGCAATCCTATCTTTGAGTGATGTGTTGGCCATGTGCTGTCAGAGTCTCTACCCAGAGTGGATGTGCATAAGTGTTGGGCTCTGAGTCCTCAGACAAGCTCTCACAATTTCAGCTTCGTGTAAATGTTCTGCAATGCTCATTTGAATTAAATTAAAAATGATTGTTTTTATGAACCCTGTTATAATTATGCCCTAAGTTTGGATTGCCTGCTACATCGGAGCTGAGAATGGCTTGTGAAAACACAAAGGAATACACTGCTGTAAGAATCCCCAGTGCTTTGAAGATACAAGTCACAATGTGAGGAGCCACAGATACAACATGCAAACACTTCTTTTTAACTCCTGCCAATAAACACATTTGGCCCAATATAGCAAGAAAATGGTGCAAACCCTGAGCCAGTAGATGATACAGCAATTCAGCTGAACAATAATGGGAACATTATGGCAATATACCAATTTTGGCAATAGCTCTGAGTGAGACAAACAAGGAAATAAAGGCAGGGAAAACTCCACAGTGCAAGGTGAAAGACCTCTGTGCAAGATGGCAGCTGTGTTCCTAAAGGATGGGAGAATCTTCCAAATCAGGTAGATTTTATGAGATCCATAAATTATAGATATGAGAGTGTTGATGCTGCTTTTCATCAGAAGACCTTTGGATTTCTCACCTCTGGGGCAGTCACAATTCTCCTCCAGAATATTTGTAATTCCAATTTCTCCCTATTATCTCATATCTCAAGACTTGTTCTGTGCTTTGCCCTTGGCAAACATCATCTTGTTTGGCTCTTATCTAGCTGGAATGCCCTTGGAAAGATAATTTCCTCAGCTCTTCATCTCAATCACATCGCCCATCTCCCTGATTTCTTCCATCTCCTCCTCCTCCTCTTCTGTCACATCAAACATTATATTACTGTGCTTATCTTTACTTTCAAGATCCCATCTCTGCTATCACCACCTCTCAAGCAGTGTTGGCTTCTGCTCTAGCTGTCCATTTGGTTCCATCTTTGCAATAAGGTTTTAAATCTTCAAGCAAGGAGCTTCTGCTTGTTGTCTCAACAGGAGACACTCCCACCCAAACATCCACAGAGATATGGATGCAGTGCCCCAAATCCTACCCAGCACTGCTGTGATCTCTACCAAAAAGCATAACAACTAAGCAGGTGATGTGCAGAAGCTGTACTTCCAGAACAATAACCAGCAGTTTCACAAGTCATGTTCTCTCTGCACACACCTGTATCCATTTGCTATCCCTTCATTTTACACTTGGACTATAAGCAATATGGGAGCGAGGCCTTCGTTCCATCTGCTGCATTGTGCCTTGCACTGCTCTGGGATGTCATCTTCAGGATCCCTAGTATAAATGGGCTTTTATTCTTTGTAGTACTGAAAATCAGCAGCATGTGGCTTTTGGCAGCCTAATGATGAGACAGGCCAAAAGATATGTTGTCCATCCAACAGCAGTGTATCATGACCAGAGGATGTCTGTCCAGCTGCAGGCATTTGTTTGAAGTATCAAACAAATCAAATATGGAATCTCTCATGTTCAAGGAAAATTCTGAAAAAGCAGCTGAGCCTAGGATCTCACCTTAAGCATTTTGACATTTTAAGTTCCAATTGTAATAGGGAGCTACTGCCAGTGACTGGATAAAATCACTGGTTAGCAAAGTGCACAGTTTTATTTGTCAGAATAAACATAGCAAAATAGGGTCCCACTCTGATTTCAGGTACATTTCCAGCGTTTTTTGGCAATAATCTTTGCTTCTTGCTTGGTCTCCTCTGCCGAGCTAGTAAGTGAAATGCACTCAGGAAGAGGTTTAATAAATTCTCAAGATGCCACAAGGTAAGTAGGACATAGCAAGGTAAAAATGGGCAAAAAGAGTGAAAAGGGTCACCTGGCCTGGCACAGCTGTATCATAGTTCAACTCCATCAGAAGTCAATAGGATTGTGGAGTCTCTGGAGCTGCTCACCTCTGACTCCAGGCCAGCTGAATTTCTCCCTTGTACTGTCATTGGCATTGGATATCAGGAAAAACTTTTTCTCTGAAAAAATGTTCAGGCATTGGAATGGACTGCCCAAGGAGGTGAGAGAGTTGCCATCCCTGGAGTGTCGAAGAAAGGTGTAGATGTTGTACACAGGGACATGGTTTAGTGGGCAATGTTGCTGGTAAGTGGACAGTTGGACTAGATGATCTGAGAGGTCTTTTCCAAACCTTAATGATTCTATGATTCTGAGACCACTGTAACCTGGTTGAGCTCCACAGGCTGCTCACCATAGGGTCAAATAAGCACTACTGCAGCCCTCCAGCAGAGCAGGAGACCGACTCCCCTGCCCTTTTCTGCGACAGCAGCCTGACACACCAGCTCAATTCTGCCGTAAAACCCACTGCCGACAGCCCCTGGTGTTCCACACAAACCAGAGAGCTCTCTTCTTGCAAAACCCTGTGACACAGCTGTGGTATCTCACGTTATCACCCACACAATTGCGAGGAAATGAAGAATTACAGCTCCCTTATGGAAAAACTAGCTTCTGTACTTGCTTTGAATTATGAAGCCCAAACAGGCATATTTTTTAATTATTTGTTAAGTGCACCTTTGATACCTGTATGCATTTACTGGATTGAGGCACTCATAAGAAATAAACTAAGAAGACTACAAAATTATAGAGCTGATAATGAAGATGGAAGCTGCATTCTGAAGCAGTGCTGTCATACTGGTAGCATTGTGATGTGCTGGTCTTACAAACTGCATAGTATAATTTGTAATATATACATCAACATTTGACTCTGTTCATGCACAACACCAACAGGAGCACAGAAGTAAAGCTAAAAACCTTGAATGAGAAATAAACCAAATAGAGTGCCAACAAGTGGTTTCTGGGCCACCTGTTTCTTCTTTCCATCAGGCACTTAAACTCAACCTTATTTTTATAGTCCACCTTCCACAGAAGTCTGAAGTTAGGAGATAGGAATCAAGCAAATATCTGTCCTCAGTTGTGTGCAGGCAAATGAAGAATGGAGGGGGTGGCCAAGCAAACCCAGCAGTGGCTGTATGGTGCCTTCTCTCTGTCCCTGACCATGCATTTCTGTCTGCTTCCTTCCCCAGCACTGGCACTGCGTGCTGAGCCTGTTCAGAAAGTTAATCTTTTCTCACTTCTTTGCAACTGATGTAATTCCCTGAACTTTGGATCCCATGAACATCAGTGAGAAGTGTAAAGGAAGCAATAAGAGCAGGGCAGAGGCAGCCTGCAGATAGATCCGCTGTATCAGAAAATCACAGTCTTAAACAGTAGCTGAGTGAAACGGTGTAAGATTGTTTCTCCCCCCATGCTTCTCCAGAAAAAGCTTTTATGTGGTCATGTGGTGAATCAGTTTGTGAAGACTCAACTGAAAACCCAACAAAAAGCCCTTCTGATCACTGCCACGGTGCAGGTCACCATGTGGGGATGGTCCAATGACGTTTAAGCCAGTCTGAATGAAGTGAAGCCTCAAGCAGGGAACTAGCACTACTGATGGCCACTGCCTGGAGGCTCCTCCAACTTCACGGGCTCCTTCAGAGCCTGACTGAGCCTCTGGGCTTCCTTTTCCCTTGCTCTGTGCTTCCATGAAACTTGTTCCCCCTCTATGCTTCAGAATTTTCCAAAAATGAAGGACCACGGCTGCACTTTTTTACACTTCCACTCCCACTCTCCTGGTGTGTGCACTCTCCTGGCAGTGCAGTTTTAAATACTTTGTCCTTCTTCAAGATCACTGCTATTCTTTCTGCTGCAAGAAACAAAGGCACTTTCACAATACAGTCATGTCTTCTTAAGGCCATAAGAAAAAAGTGAGGCTCAGGACAAAGGACAATCCTGCAAACAAATAAAAACAACAACAACAAAAAACTAGCACAACTGTTGCTGATATTTGATATGAAATTGATTTAAAACTCCTTACCTTTCCTTCTGCTGAGGCAACCTGCCTTTGCAAAAACGCCTCACCGTACTATCCATAATACTATGTCTTATGAACCCTCTGTAAGTAAGGACTCTTGTTAAGGTTTAAGCTGTTTTTAAATCCAATGGTTTACACATCAGAATTGTTTAGAATGTGTATTTCTACGCCCTGCTCTTGTTTAAGGAAAACCAGCAAGCCAACATGTAAAATGTGGTTCACCCAATGAATGCCAGCACTTCTGCTGAGATCTCCAGCTTTGCAGTTCCCATCATTAAGACTGTTATTATTAGCACCTCACTGCAGTTTCTCTTTTGTGTTGCTTTTTTATGGGGTGTACTCTTCTTTCAAGCCTAGGCACCTGTTTATGTTCTCACCACAATTTTCATTCCATCTGCCAATTCTTCATTGGTTTAACCTCTTCCCACAGAAGTTTGAACAGGTGATTGTATTCAACCCTTGCCTTCAACACAGAACAATTAACAGCAAATGTGGCCACAAAAAACAAGCTGTGCCAGGAAGAGAGAAGCAAAAGAGTCGACCACAAAGCAGATGTTTCAAATATAAACAGCAGAATAAGCAGTAAGAAAGGTGGAAGGGTCTGGCCCTTTGGGAGGGACTGCCTGTTTCTGAGAGCAGGCCCTAAGCCAGGAGGTGTCTCCAAGCCAGCACTCAGCGCCTGGAGAGTTGATAGTGGGAATGAAGAAGCCTATGGCAGGAGGTCAACTGGACTGCAAGAAGCTCACATTTGCTGCTCTGACAGTATCCTTCAAGTTCTTAAATTTTACATCACAGAAAGCACTGAAATTCTTACATTTTTACACTTCAAAAAGCACCAGAGTCTACAGATAAAAGGAATAGCTTGATTGGCATGTGGTGCACAGATCACTGCCTCGTCCTTGTCCATTTATCCAACAGCAAAAGCTGGCTGACCTCTTTCCTGGCTTCAGCCAAGTCTTACTCTACAGATGTTACTCAGGAGGGAGAAAGGAGTGGGTTCTTTCTCAAACACTGTCCCCAGAGCTTCCCCCATCCCATTCCATCCCACACCATCCTGTCCCATCCCATTCCGTCCCGTCCCATCCCATCCCGTCCCATCCCATCCCATCATACGACTGTAAGTTTTGCATCTCCACACTGCAGCGGTACTTTTTTCTGTGCTTTGGGGATGTCACTCTTAGGCTCTGTGTTTGCTGCAAAAACCTGCCACAAGCTGTGGCCAAGATTTGTGTTGCAAGAGCTTTATCTTTCTTCTGAGCACACAGTGCCTACCCCTGCAGGGATTTGATGAATAGCTTGAATTCCTAGGCGCTATCACTATACAAATAGTAAATAACAACGACAAGCGATAGGAGCACTCCTGTCATGCTGCCAGCCTATGGCTGCTGCCCCCACAGGAGCTGGGGCTGTGCACTAAGCGCAGCACACAGCAGAGTGAGGCTGACTATGGAATATTAATCCTTCCTTCCCTGAACAAGCATTGACATCAGAGCAGTCTCCTTTACCTGTACATAGGCAGTTCCTATAATCTAAAATAAATAAAACCCATGCTTGCACACGCTACACATACAGTACCCTTTGCTTCCTTGCTAATCTCTGCTAACCTGAGACAGAGGTTAATGATTCACTCCATCTGGAATGGAATACACAAAATATACAGCCCAAACCACTCTTCCAACATCCGCCTTACTGTGTACATAGAGCAAGAGTGATCACTGTTTGCACACGCATTGTTAGCTACTTTAACTCAGAGCCGCTGACTGGAGCAACTCAATTATTGAAACAGCTTAAGGGAAAGACCTGAGCAAATGATAGCCTTCCATCTGAATTTACAGAAATGCTGAAAAACCAGAAATTTTACAGAAAAACAGGAGAAATTGACATTCCTGGCCCAGGAACCTTAGGTACATATACATATGTGTATATATGTATGTATATGTACACACACCTGTATCATAGAATCATAGAATATTCTGAACTGGAAGGGATCCATAAATTATTGACCATTGAATCATATATGTATATGGCACCACCAACATAAAGTTAGTACAAACACACAAGACTCCAAGACATGAGAAGGTACATCAGATATCAGAGATTCTAGAAAAACTGAATGTATACATTTATAAAATTAATTTACCTGAGTTAAAATGTATAACTAAATGTGTTATGATAGTACTGATTTAGCAGAAAGCTTATTGATTTCAAAGAACTCCATTTTGCAACCTTCCCAATCTTCACTTTGAAGTCCTCCTTTCCTTTCAGGGCGTTCCTCTGGTGGAATTTCACAGTGAAGACTGCCAATTTTTCGGCTGCTTGATTTTGGAAAACAAATTAATGACAGTGAAATTAGTTGGACAGAAAGCTTGGGAGCACTTTGTTCCACAAAGATCTGATGATATAACCTTCCATGACTTACCTGCCCTGAAGAAGTAAGCAGATACAAGCCTTCTCAAGTGAGACAAATGAAAATTATTTTTTCAGGGTCAGTTTTGAGTCCAATTAGGAAGCTCTTCGCTAATGGAAATGCAGCCACTGGTGGAGAACTAAAGTTGGTGCAAGAACGTGGTGCAGGGGGTAAAAAAGTACATACAGTACTAGATAGGCTTAGGAAGATCACAAAATCTAACCTCAATGAATTCTATCTCCAGACATGGCATATAAGATTGATTGATATCTGACGATCACTCTGAACTTGTCTGTAGGGGAAGTGACCCCTGGGTAGTTCTGTATCTTAACTGCTTACTCCTTTTAGTGCGTCTCTATACTGTCACAGTTGTGCATCACTGGAGTGTTAATGCTGTTCTAAGGACAATGATAGCATTTGATAAATTATGTAACAATATGCTTAATATATTTCTATGATACACCAATACATTAATCCCATGATCACTTGATTGCAGTTCTCTAGTAACTGTTACTGCTATGCACCACTGGGTTAATTGCATCTTCGAATGCCAATGAACTTTTGACCCTTACTAGAGTGAAAAAGGTTGACTGTTTACTGCTTCAAATAAGGAAAAAGTTTATGGACCTGTAAGTGCTATCATACTGCAGAAGTTAATGACTCTGATAGTTATGCACTCTGATGTATTAAGAAGTTTTCATAAGTGATAATGAAGCAAGACCCATGGAAGACCACTGAGAACTGATACTTGACGTTTCTCTTTCAGCTTCAAAATTTACATCTGTCACATAAAACCTCTTTTGTAAAACAAAAGTCACATGCAAACTCTGATAATAAGGCAAACAAATTTCTGTTGAACCATATCTTACATTTTGTCTCTCCAAGAAGTACATAAGAAACATGTTTCATTTTTCCCTAAGCAGAAAGAAAGAAGACGCTGAACTATAGGTACTACTCACACAAAGCCCGTCTAAAAGCTTCCTAACTATTTATTAAAACAATTAACTGAAGTGTTAATTGGGAAGGTGCTGCCTCGCCTATAGGCTTGTGAAAAAGGCACATTTAAAAATCTGCTGAGAAGAAGCACTAAATATCATTACAGTTACACCGAATTCAGAGAGCTGCAATGTGTACACAAAGGCAATTTCTAATAAAATAAAAATAAAAAATAAGTGCTTTTTAAAATCTTGCTCTTTGGTCAACTGATGCCTGAAGACAACCTGAATGATGGCTTACATTTATAAGAGAAATGAGAGACTCTCAGAAGATATAAGAGTTCAACAGCAATCTGGGATCAAGAAAAAATTAGTTGCTGAGTCAACTAATTATCATCAGTCAACTCTGGCTGTAAGACAGGCAGTCAGCAAGTACATCAAAACATTCCTGTTGGAAAAACCACTCTTGGTTGCCAGCTGTCTAAGTCACAACTAAGTCACAGAATCACTGAATCACCAAGGTTGGAAAAGACCTACAAGATCACCCAGTCCAACCATCCACCTATCACCAATAGTTCTCACTAAACCATGTCCTCCAACACAACATCCAAACGTTCCTTGAACACCTGCAGGGTTGGTGACTCCACCACCTAACTGGGCAGCCCATTCCAGTGCCTGACCACTCTTTCAGAGAAGTAGTATTTCCTAACATCCAGCCTACATTTCCCCTGGTGCAGCTTGAAGCCATTCCTATCACCAGTTACATGAGAGAAGAGGCCGACCCCCAGCTCACTACAACCTCCCTTCAGGTAGTTACAGAGAGCAATAAGGTCTGCCCTGAGCCTCCTCTTCTGCAGACTGAACAATCCCAGCTCCTTCAGCCTCTCCTCATAAGCCCTGTGCTCCAGACCTCTCACCAGCTTTGTTGCCCTTCTCTGAACCCGCTCCAGGGCCTCAATGTCTTTCTTGCAGTGAGGGGCCCAAAACTGGACACAGAACTCGAGGTGCGGCCTCACCAGAGCTGAGGACAGGGGAACAATCACCTCTCTGCTCCTGCTGGCAACACCATTCCTGATGCAAGCCATGATGCCATTGGCCTTCTTGGCTACCTAGGCACAGTGTTGCCTCATGTTCAGCCGAGCATCAATCAGTACCCCCAGGTCCATTTCCTTTACATAGTCTTCCAGCCACACCACCCCAAGCCTGTAGCGTCGCCTGGGGTTGTTAGGGTCAAAGTGCAGGACATTTGGCCTTGTTGAACCTCATTCCATTGGCTTCAGCCCAGCGATCCAGCCTGTCCAGATCTCTCTGTAGGGCCTCGCTACCCTCACTTGTGCTGGGCTGGGATTTTCCTTCAAAGCCTTTCTGAACTTGCTGGAAATTTCCCTGAGTCAGGTTGGAGCATCTTGCTGTGGGAGAGTTGCAGCTCTGTCTGCAGCTATGGTCTGTCCATCCGTGCTTGGCTGCGTGAATGGAGGACAGGCGTGGGTCTGTGATGGGAGGGAGCTTCCTGTGATGACCACACCAGTTCTCTGCAGGGTGCCTTTCAAACTGTCTGTGCCTCTTCTTGTGTTTTGTGTCCTCATTCTGCATGTACTCTGATTTGCAGTGCTAGCAAGACTTTAATTTTTCTGCCAAGCAGTACTGAAATGGGCACAACATGTTGCCTTCTGCTGGCAGGGAAATGAGTCTAGAATGCCCCACTTCAGATAAAACCACGATCAATTTCAGTAGTGCTGTTACACACCCCCCTTGGATTACATGTCTAGCTGTGACTATCCTGGGCTGCATCAAAAGAGGGGTGACCAGCAGGGCAAGGGAGATGATTGTCCTCCTCTACTCTGCCCTCAGAGGCCACACCTGGAGAACTGCATCCAGCACAATAAATATGCAGAGCTGTTGGAGCGGATCCAGAGGAGGGCCATAAAGGTGATCAAAGGGCTGGAGCACCTCTCCTGTGAAGAAAGGTTGAGGGAGTTCAGCTTGTTTAGCTTGGAGAAGTCTCCGAGGAGACTTCATTGCAGTCTTCCAGTACTTGAAGGGAGCTTACAAGCTGGAAGGGCACTGATTTTTTACACAGTCTGATAGTGACAGGACAAGAGGGAATGGCTTTAAACTAAAAGGGGGGAGATCTAGGTTAGATGTTAGAAAGAAGTTCTTTACTCAGAGGATAGTGAGACGATAGAACAGGCTGCAGAGAGGTTGTGGATGCCCCATCTCTGGAGATGAGGTGGTTGGCAACCCTGTGTGTGGCATGGATCTAGATAATCTTCAAGGTCCCTTCCAAACCAAGCCATCCTAGGATTATATGACTACCCAAAGCACCATGGCCGAGGCACTTCCCTTCAGGCACATCCATAGAGGATGTACTGCATGCCCAGTCCCCAGGGCTGTACACAGGCAGGTGTCTGAAGGTGGGCTGAGGCTAGTAATGGCACTCCATGTCTCCAGGAAGACAAACACCACACACTCCTTCTGAGCACAAGTTTCTTCAGGAGATCATTCTTCAGATCATTTGTAACCTATTAAGGACATCCATATTGCAGCCATTCACAAATGAAAGAGCTCACCACTGAACAGCCATAGGGTGTAAAAAGTGTAGCTGCGCTAGGGAAGACTTGATGTGGGGGCAGCCGGTGCTTCTAGGCAGCCCCAGAGGTCTGTCCCCTTGCAGAGCTATCAGTGCCTGGAGAGCCCTCAGCCAGACCATGCCCATACAACCACTTAACCTTCTCATTCTAGTCTTCCGAGGCTGCTATAGGGTCTGTCCTGAAGGGCCACACTGCTGGGATCAGGGAGTCTTCAGCTTTGTTTCATGGCCACCAGCCTGGTAACTAAAAGGCCTATCAAGACCCAAACTTCAGAAGTCCTCACCTTAAGAAATCTGTTCCTATTAACCAACAGAAAGAGTTGGTAAAGTATTTGCTTAGCCAGCTGCTGGCTTTAGAGGCAGAGGACCTTACCAGATGCAAAAATTTACCATATCAGCTAACCTACAGCTCAAGGTCCTTTATTTTTCACCCATGAACCACAGACCAGAATTTATATCACAGCCTCATCTCCCACCTTTGGTCAGTTGCTGCTGACCAAAGCTGCTGTGTGACAGCCCGGTGCCAGCACCAGGTGCTGCAGTAGCGAGCTCAGCCCTCACTGCATAAAGAAGTCACAACCAAGGAGGGTCATACAGCAAGCAGGCCACAGAAATGGGCCAGTGAGACAAATGAGGCTGGGGTGAGACAAGCAATAGGACTTTTAAAGAGTCTTAATCAAGCAGCTATCACAAGCATCTGCGTTTAGACACATGTTGTTTAATCTAGTAGAAGAGTATTTATACCTACATTTTCTTATTTATATGTAAGCAACACCATGCTCAGTTTCATCTTACACTTTACTCCCAAGTTATGCGTTCATCTTGCAGCATGCAACACCTGCCCATGTGCACTTTCACCCAAATACACACAGTCACCTGTCCTGCTGCATCACTCCCAAGAGGGCTTATCTGGCATTTGCAAGGATCACTAAGAATAGAGTACAGTACATTTCCTTGAATACGCGACCGTGTTGATTTTCTATCGTCTGTTTGTCTGCCCCAGAGGCTTCTGAGATAACCAAACTTTGATCTTGAAAGCCTTCCATGTTCTCATTTAGCATTAACAATTATACACTTATCTTGGACAAGAAAAGGGAAACTTTAAATGCACGGTTAGCCAAAACTTGTCTACCAGCCAGTTTTCTGTCATCTATTCTGCAGCTGTTACTGTTTGGAAAACCCTTGCATAGAGCATCCCAAGAGAGAAACAGAACGAAGCTACCAGAGGTAAGGGAAGTTAGATGTTTTAGGGTGCAGTTTCCCAGGACAGCTCCAGCTGATTCAATAGATCCCTCCTGCCAGAATGGGAGATCTGCTTCTTCCCCACCACCTCCCTTCCCTCCTTCTAGCTCCATATTCCCACCACACACATGGTGGTCACCTGGCACTGACACGCTGGCAGTCATCATCTCACAAAACCAGCGTGCTCACTAGGTGGCCACAATGGAAAGGTGCAAGGATGTGAGCTGGCACTGCATAGGACTACAGAACCATGGGCAGGAGAGGAAGGGGAAGCAGATCTCTTCTGCAGTAGCTAGGTGGTAATGGAGGCTGTGCTATCAAACCAGTCCAGGGTGATCTAGGCCACTTCCAAGTACTCATGAGGGAATGCCCATAGGTAACTTCATAAGACCAAGATGGGGAATAATTACTTTGTAGATGATCTTGGCCAAAAATAGCATCACATTTAATTACCTTAATAAAATTAGAGACATGGTTTAGAGAGCAAGATGGTGATGAGTCAACACTAGACTAGATGATCTTAGACATCTTTTCCAACCTTAATGATTCTATGAAATTATAAGTGTCATCCTTGATTGTGACAGTAATAAGCTGACTGTGAGAGCCAGATTTGTTGAAGTTCTTCCATCCTCTCTTTAGGGAATGATTGCAAAGCTTTTGTTTTTACATTTAACTTAAAGGAATACAGAATGTCTTAAGTAGATCTCAATAGAAATTTTGTATTACAATTGAATATTCAGCTTTTTGTAAGGTGAGTTGGAAGTTGTAGGAGTTTTGTCAGCACTTTAACAAACTTCTTAGCACCAAGTCCACCCTACAAAGCCTGCATGCTGTTGTGTCCCAAACAGGCTGCCCAGGAAGGTGGTGGAGTCACCATCCTTAGAGGTGACTTAAGAGGAGGCTTAAGAAACCTGTAAATGTGGCACCAAGGGACATGGTTTACTGGGCATGGTGTAATGGGTTGATGAATAAAATAGATCTTAGTGGTCTTTGCAACCTCAATGATTATATTATTTTATGATCCTTCACCTCAGGTTTCATTTCAAGCTGCTCAGATGAAGAATCTCAAGAATGGAGAAGTACTTGAGCCAAACCACAGAGATGTGTACTGCCCGAATACGGCTGTCACTGCTGTGCATTGCACCGTGCCAATGGTGCTTGCCATGTCAGTGCTAGCAGTACCGATGTCAGTGCCTGTTAGCAGCAGCAGGGATGGCACCTGCCCAATCAAGCAACATTGCTACTGTTCTGCAGTGTTGGTCTGGCACCTGAGCAAAAAGTTCAAAGAAAATTCAAGCAAAAGCCACTGAGCACATCTTTTTCCATTCTCTTTCTAGTAACACATCTAACACACAGTAATAATAACGGGATATTTCCTCCTGAATCTCAATATTCATTGACAAGCCGAAAGCCTTACAATTCCTAGTCTCCTCCGTAGTGGATGGGTTCAGACTGAACCGAACACATCCCAGAAATTAAAAATTAACTGAGTCAGGCATTGCAGTTAACAGTTTCGGCGCCGCACAGCCCCGCTCTCCCCGCGGGGATCCCTTCATCTGCGGCGACATCGCAGCGGTCCGGGGGTTGCGGGCTGCGAGCAGCGGGGCCGGGCGGGCAGCGGGGCAGGTGCGGCTTCCAAGGGACGCGTCCTCACTCCCTCCCGCCGCCCGCCGGTACCCCGGTCCCACAGCACAGCCCGGGCAGGGGTACGGCACCGCTTACCGCAGCTGCTCGCCGGTCAGCAGGACCTCGGCCATGTGCTCCAGCTCGGTCGCTTTCTGCTGCATGCTGCTCATGCCCTCCTCCATCGCCGCCGCCTGCGGGCACAGCGCCTCGTGCTGAGGGGAGCGGGCTCCGGCCCCCTCTCTCCCTCCCCCCTCCCCACCCCCCCGGCCGCAGCTGCCGCCGCTGCAGCCCCGATCCCCCTCTCGTGGCCGGGGTCGCCGGCAGCCTTCCCCCGCCGCGCTCACCTGGAGGACACGGAGTGCCGTTTCGGTTCGCTTCTCCCCCCCCCCGCGCCCCCCACCTCCTCCAAAACCCGCCCCGCTTCCCGTGTTATTGTGTCACGGGCGGGGAGAGAAACACATGGCTGCGGCCGCCGCGGCACGGCTCGCCGAGGCAGCAGCGGCCCCCCCCGGCTGTCACACGGCAGGGAGGCGCAGGCAGCCCCCGGTACGGGAGCGGCTCCGGGGGTGCTGCGCTGTGCCCCGTGGCCCGGCTCTGGGCTGCGCGGAGCCGCCCCCGGCCGCGCTGTCCTCGCCGCTGCCTCCCGCCGCTCGGCTCCCTGCGCATCAACCTGCGGCCCGCTCTCACACATCGTCCCCGTACCCCCGCACCTCTTTGTCCCTCTGGCGACGGCGGCCGCTGAATTCCTGGGGGCTGAAAAGCGCTTCTCGCAATATTCGGTCTTTGAGATGGGAAGTGCGAGGTCATGAGCACCCTTTGTGAGCGCCGCTGGCAGAAAAAAGCACCAGAATGGAAACAAGTCCAAGGCCACTTCTGCAGTGGTCCAAGAAGGGTTTTCATTTACAACAACGCATAATTAAGATACACCTTGATCGTGCACTCATTGCGCTTCTCTCTGCCTGCACACACTGTGTGCATGGCAAAATGTATCTGCTTCATATTTGCAGTATTCTCATAGTTAGATGAGCAAGGCTGTGGTTTCAGAACAAGGATAAACATTAACAAGGAATCACGTGAAGGAATTGAACTCAGTGTAAACCAGGCTGAAAAGAAAGAGGAGGTGGATCTCCAAACATCCCATGTAGATTTACAGTTTTTGCTACCAAACGAGGTTCTTGATTAAAATAATGATAACTTGGAGTCGTGGAAAAAAATGGACAAGTAGTTGGAAAATAAGTCCAAGGAGAGTTAGTAAGCAGACGACAGCCACATCCAGCTGAGGAAATTCTCTGCTAAAAATAATTGGAAGCTAGGAGAGCACTTGCAAGAAGTTCCATATGTGCCTTCTCTGCTGTTCCCTAGCATTTGTTCACAGCCACCTGTGAGATGAATATTAGATCAGGTGCACCTCTGGTTCAGCCCAGCACAGTCTCTGTAGGGAATGTCTCAGTGTGTCTGAAAGAACCCTACTGACCAATGGGTGGTGGGTGAAGCAAAACTGAATCTGCCTTCATGTTGATCATAGAATGGGCCAAGGAGGGAAGACTTAGGAGTGCAAACACTGCAGCTTGAATTTATCTCTTGTCAATTTGGAAGACATACATTTATGTCAATACTTGCAAACACCCTCTAATCCCACTTGTACTATAAGTACATGAAGTACACCTTCATGGAGCTAGAAATAAAAAGGGAATTGAAAAAATCAGCTCATCTGACCTTATATTTTGGATCAAGAATTTGCACAGTAATTTGTATCAAGCATTTTATCATGTGGCTGAAACAAAGAAATCTCAAGAGAATGTTATTGTACATTTATGTTATTGTAGGGCTTTATCACCTGAGTTTGGCTGATTCAGCTGTTTCCCACCTCTAAAAGGGGGAAATTCCACCCTGCTCAGCTCTGGCTGCACATCCTTGCAATGGATCTTATGCTGGTTTCCACACTTCCAGCACCTCTGCTGCAATTGAATTCGCTGAGTGGGCAGAGAAGTCCACAGAATGAGGCTAGTTTCTTCTGGGCCAGTAAGCAGAGCTGTGCAGGTGGCTGTGGATCTCATGGGGCTGGAGCTGACACAGAGGGGGAGGGGGCCTGGGTGGCCGAGGGCAGGAATAGAGAGGAGGAAGAGAGAGAAGAAGAAGGGGAAGAAGCTGTCTTTCGGCAGTGACAAGCCAGCAGCTTGATTCAGGGTGCTTGTGGAACTGCAGCATGAAACACATTTATTTCCTTGCATATCAGATTATTCTCACAGGTCAGTGCAATTTCCTGTGCTTAATTATTTAATGCTCATAGGCTGCCATGTTTGCCTTTCCACACTGATATCCCATTTGTAATTTGTTCCACATGTTCACACTGAAATATCTTACAGCTACAGTGTGCTTCGAAGGAAGGGATTAGGTATCAATCATTCCAAACCTGATGTCTCTCCTCGACAGTTAGCTGACATAACCCCAAAGGATCACATTTCAGAGTCAAGAGCAAGAATTAAGCTACATAAATTGACCTGTTTGGATGTTTCTAGCTTGTATGTTTTTAATGCACAGACTGCTATAGAAACATGAGATCTAGCAAAAGATTAAACTGTTCTGGTCCCCCTCCCAGGGCAGACTGACCTACAAGACCCTGACACAGTGCTGAGAGCTGAGAAAGCACATGAGATCCTTACAGCAAGGTTACTTAGAAGGAGAAAGACTTTCCTCAAGGTAAACTTTGGGAATCATATGAATATATACACATATATTTTGTATAAACATAGAAGTAATTTTAGGAACTGCTGTTTATTTTATATGTGAATGCATACTTGGATTTTACCTTAGTGTGACTGCAGTTAAGTGGTAAGAGTTGGACTCAGTGACCCATATTAATAATACAATCATAGAATCACCAGTGTTAGAAAAGACCTCCAAGATCATCCAGTCCAACCATCCACCTTCCACCAACATTTCCCATTAAACCACGTCCCTCAGTACAACACCTAAATGTTTCTTGGACACCTCTAGGGATGGCGACTCCACTAGCTCCCCGGGCAGCCTGTTCAAGTGCCTGACTGCATTTTTGGAGAACAAATTTTTCCTAAAATCCAACTTAAATCTCCCTGGCACAACTTGAGGCCATTCTGTCTCATCCTGTCAATGCTACCTGGGAGCAGAAGCCGACCCTCACCTCACCACAGCCTCCTTTCAGGTAGCTGTAGAGAGCAGTGTCTCTCCTGAGCCTCCTCTTCTGTGAATGAACAACCCCAGTTCCCTCAGCCACTCCCCATAAGATTTGTGCTCCAGACACTTCACAGCTTTTCTTTCTCTGGACATGCTCCAGGACCTTGATGTGTTTCTTGTAGTGATGGGCCCAAAACTGAACACTGTACTCAAAGTACAGCCTCACCAGAGCCGAGTACAGAGGGATGATCACTTCTTTGATCCTGCTGGCTGCGCTGTTTCTGGTACAAGCCAAGATGCCATAAGAATCCTTTCCAAGTTGAGATACTCCATGATTCTGTGATATTAAGGTAGCTAGCTAAGGTTAAAACATTCCTCATCCAAAAGTGTGTCAAACCTTTGAGCTGGAGTCCAGCGACATCTTAAAACTCATCCTCCATAACATCCAGAGTAACAAGAGCTGCATATGTCTGGTTGAGAGTTGGTAGCACAGGCACTGGGGAAACTCAAGTCTTCCAGTGGTGGTGACAGCAGAGGCTCTCTGACATACAGCAAGGGACAAAGCCACACATTTGAACCCCAGAGATCGTGGCACTGAGACAGGACCCTGTATTCAGGTTTAAAAGCAATTCTAGTGATTTGCGTAAATTTTCTTGTTGCATTGAGTAAACATACAAATGGTAAAACATAAATGCCTACAAAGTGAAATGAGAATATTGCTTTCAGAATTTATAGAATATTACATCTGTGGTCTAAATTTTGACTTGATAAATTAATTTAAGATTAGATAAACTAATTCCTTAATCCAACTAATTAATTTAATGCAAGCTTAATTTAAAGTGAGACATTCATATGAACAATTTACCAGTGTTCTTATGTGCACTTCTTCCTTCTGTGGCATTGTTCACATAAGATTGATCTTTCATTGCTGGGATGACTAGAGCTTTTGAAACAGGAAAATGATGGAGAAATCATTAAGGCATTGATTAAGGCGTTGATTATCGCATGCAAAAGATGGTGAAGCACTTCAGGGATAAAAGGCATTGGCAGACGAGCTGTTCGATTGGTTTGCTGTTCTTGTTTTCCTAACATGTTTTGTGTAAGAGCCATCACATTTAAAAGTACCTGGTTCTTCTCTTACTCAAGAAGACAGAAAAACATATGGTTTGGGCCTTTAATTGGTCTCCCTTCTAATCAGATTTTGCAACTCTGGAAAAAGGAGTGCGTGTGTGGTTTCATGTGTTTTTTTGTTTGGTTGGTGTTTTTTTTTTTTCTATATTCCCATGCTTATTTGCAAAGAGATCTCATTTGTCTTTGTGTTTCAGCCGGTTAACTTCCTTAGTACCAGAGGTCTGGCAAAGGAAAGCAGAGAAACTACCAGGTATTGTCCAGCCTGCCCTCCTCTTTTCATGCTATGTATAATAGTATTTCCCATTCTTGGCAGTGCATAGATTACATTCACTGCTGTTCATTTGCTGCTCTGAGCTTGAACAATTTAAGTCGTCTGCTAGAAACTGGTTAGAAGAATCAGTGCTTGTGTGATTCAAAGGGCTGAATGCATCTGGCCAGGCTAATTTTAGTCTTGTGATAAACCACAGGAAAAGTCAGCAAGTTTTCACACACACACACACCAAAAAAAAAAAAAAAAAAAAAAAAAGCATGTTCTATACTTCTCTTTTTGCAATATAACATCCAAGTTCCTGCAAAAGTCACCATGGTGAGATAACAGGAGGATCTATCACAATTAATGTCTAACATTTCAGCACGAATGAGACTTGCATCTGTTCAGATCCTCACATTTCATGTATCGCTGACCTGGCAATCATTATAACAAGAAGATGAAGTACAGAAAAAAAGACATTTTGATCCTGAGACATGCAGAGATGATCTAAAAGGGGCTTTCTAAGCCTGTCCTTTATCCTTACGCAGCTTTTCCATTTCAAGTTAAATACCCAGGTTCTCTCTGGGTCAAAGATGCTGAGACTCGTATGCAGGCTGACGTCTAAAGCACCACCATGAGGCAGATACATGTTCTAGGGCTTGCTCCTGTCAGTGGAAAAATATTTTATGAAAATAAACAGCTTCAGTAAGAAAAAAAAAGAGAAATCCATATCAGACCTGTAGACTCGATAACTGCTGATAGTGCACTCTGCTAAACTTGCATTTTTGTTAGCCAATATGGTAATTGATTTCTGCACTCTCAGTGATGCCATTCCATCTGTTACACTGGAGTCCCTCTATGTATCTGTTATGTGTCTGGAATGGTTTCTAATTTGTCTTATTTTTCATCTTCAGCAGTTTTTTAATAATTCCTAATTTTGGGCATCACAAGAATATTTACCTGACAAAAAACACCTGTAAAACTGGCAGGAACGTTACTTTTTAAACATTTCATATACATTTCCATTAGTTCTTTCATTTTTGTTGCTTTGTTTTCTGTTATTTTATCCTGCTCTTAATTGATAGTAATTACAAACTTATGCAGCCTGAGCTGTGCCACATTACACGTTTAGCCCAGGTTACAGTTCCGGACTTTTGCAGTAACCAGATTAGGGCTGGGAGGTGTGAGTCAGATGGCAGGCATGACTTACAGCTGAGAAGGAGCTTCTTTGTAAACCACATCCCAAGTGTGAAGACAACTCCTGTATTCTAAGTGGTAAAAGACAGCTTCTAAGGCTGTCCTCCTCTTTTAACCTCTGTGTTAATACGCCCTGGTATCTGGCTGCAGGATTGAAAACAGTTTTGCTTAAACCATCGTGGCTTGACCTGATGGCTTGACTTTGCATTGAACCCAGCCTTGAAAGCTTATGCACATTTAGATAAAAATTGCTCTCCCTTGGGAAGCAACACCTGGGAGTCCAACCCCCCTGCTAAAACAGGTTCCCTATGATAGGTAGCACAAGTAGGCAGATGGGTCTTCAGTATCTCCGTACAAAGACACTCCACAGCCTCTCTGAGCAACCTGTCCCAGTGCTCCATCACCCTTACCATAAGGAGGTTCTTCCACATGCTAGTACAGAACTTCCTGTGTTCCAGTTTTAGGCCATTACACCTTGTGCTATCGCTACACACCACCACGAAGAGCCTGGCCTCATCCATTTTCCTCTAATCTCCCTTTAGATATTTGTAAACACTGATCAGATCTCCAAGTCAGTCTTCCCTCCGCCAGGCTGAACTGACCCAGGTTACCCAGGCTTTCCTCATACAGGCACCGCTAAACGATGTTTTGTCCTGCCACTGGGTAGGGCTGTGCAGCACATGGTGCTAAGGAACACAGGCCTGCTCCTCAGGTGGAGGGAAGGCCCTCTGGGACACAGGCACAGCACACTGCAGTCATGCCACCACTGCCACAAGATATCTGTAATGCTAAAACCTGAGGTATCAGGTCTTCTGGAGCATCTGCATCCACCAGCACCTGTTCTCACTGGCCTGACTCGTTCCTGTGAAACACTCTATGCATTGACCATGTGCGTAATCGCTCTGCCACCCAGTGGTCCTTGCAGGCAATTGAGTATCAAAATACCTGTCAGAACATCGTTGTGAACTGATGCTCGACAAAGGAAAGGATTGTTAAAAGAAGCAGTAATTTTAGAAGGGAAAAGCAACTGTTAGGAGGGGAAACAACTGTTTACATAGGTTGAATAGTGAATAGGACCAGAGGAATGGTTTCAAACTGAGACAGGGGAGGTTTAGGTTAGATATTAGGAGGAAGTTTTTCACACAGAGGGTGGTGAGGCACTGGAACAGGTTGCCCAAGGAGGCTGTGGATGCCCCGTCTCTGAAGGCATTCAGGGCCAGGCTGGATGTGGCTCTGGGCAGCCTGGTCTGGTGGTTGGCGATCCTTCACATAGCAGAGGGGTTGAAACCAGATGGTCATTGTGGTTCTTTTCAACCCAGGCCATTCTGCGATTCCATGACTCTATGAAAAATCTTTAAACAACACAATCTTTGCATAGGATTGCAAATACAAACATACTCAACTGTCATTTATATTTCTACAGACTGAACACGAGAATAACTACTTCAAGATAGTAAAAATAAAGCCATTAATATACTAGTAAGTTAATATTCTCTTTCACAAATGTTTCTCACAAGTAGGTGCTTGTCTTATGTTCTCAAAATATTTAAAGATCTCTTGGAGTGCTGAAGCAATGGGATAAGCTTAGGAGAGCGTTCTTCTAAAACAAACCAGATACTGCATCATGCTTAGATCTTTCAAAATGATCAACTATAACCAGTCCTTTTATTGCATTACAGAGTACCAGAAATCCTTGCAAAGAAACAGCTTTGCTGTAGCTCTGCATCCAGGAAACTGGGTGCCACAGGAGCTGATGGAAGGAGGCACATACAGAGGCTGCTTTGCTGAAGCAGGACCATAGCAATCTTCTCTCATAAGAACAAATTCTGTTCTGTTGAAATATAAAACCTAATAGCAATATTGTCCAGGCAGAACTGCAGTGGGAGCACCGTCCTGCTCTCTGTAGCCCAGCAGACAAGAAAAGAATCTGTCTGGAAAGAAAACTTCAGCAAGACAAATACACTCGGGAAAGTGGGATGAAATGAGGAGAAAAGGCACATGAAAGAACGTGAAAAGGAATGGGGAGAATTCATAATAAAGAAGTGAGACTTGAGCTGAAGAAAAGAGGGAGAGAATCAAGTAGGGACGAGAAGCTGGAAGAAAGACCAAAGCAACTGAGCCAAGCTGAGACAGAAAGTGGAAGGAATATATTTTCTTTGTGATGTCCATCAGAGCTTTTCCTCCCTGTATTACGCAGTCTTCACAGTAGGATGCTGTCTGTCTCCACAGCAACCAGCAGCCATGAAACCTTTCTTCCCTGCCCACGTTGACTGCTCTCTGGAGAGGAGCCCTCAAATTGTCATTGTTAGAAAAGTCAGAAAAGAGAACAGTGTAGTAAGCATTTCAGAACACTCTCTCACTGCATATCTCCAACACAGAAGAGAGCTGGCCACACCTGTACATTTCTTACAACAAATTTGGCAGACCCCGGCGCCCAATCGCTTGAAAACAAAACTTGCACAGACTTTTCAGTTAAAGATTCCTAATTGTCATAATTGCTTTTGATGTTTCATTAAAATTATTAAAATGTAGATCTCCAAGGAAGGCTTGACAGGCAGCATCTCACCTCAGGCCTCACACTGCATCAATTCTCAAGCAGTTCACAACGAGAGTGGCTTCATCATCCTCTTACTCAACAGTTTCCTAAGCAAATGCAGTTTGGTTAGGCAAGGCCCGTGCCAAAACTGTGACGTGTAGATGGGGGAAGATGAGACTACAAGGATCTCTCCTAACTGTACAGGCAATAAAGCTATTTTTTGAGTTGGGCATAATCGCAGATCTTCACCAATGCATCTGTGAAATGAAAACAGAGTTACTCTTGTTCATTGATTATAGCTTACCACGTGATATCAAACTGTTCAGTATCTCATGACATTAATGCCCCTCGTGATACACTCACTGTTAATCATTACTCAGAGTTGTAAGAAAATTCCAACTACTCATTGACTCAATGGGAAAATAAAATGCTTCATCCCACAACAACCTCTGGTATTCAGCAGGAGGAAAAAAATACTGCAGATAGTTAGGATTTTCAGAATAAAATGTTGACATATTTGCAGAGTTTTTTGCAGTTTCTTGTCAAGCAGGTGGTGTGGGACTAAAACGCACAATCTAGTCCCTAAATGGTGTCTTTAGTGTGTTGGGGAGCAGGGTGGAAGGGGAATAGTCTGCTCCTCCAGTCATTTGGCCAAGAGGAAAGCTGAGAACGACAAGGTCAAGTTAATGTCATTCTTGGAATATTTGGAAGGCTAAAGCCCAAGGTTTAATGAGGGTGATGATAGAGAGTCAGGGGTGGTTTGTCAGGTGCTGCAGCTCACTGCCAACACATTCAATGGACAATAAGGAGCTGATATGCTGCAAGTATGGTACTGGTAGAGGATCAGGATCATTGTATAAAAAAGACATATGCAGTATAGAGTGATATGCAGTATAGAGTGTTATACCACAGTCATGAACCTAGGTTAAAACTGATTAAATTCTCAGAATTCTTCGAAGTAATTAAAAAAGATGCTAATAAACTCCTCGGCTTTTCCTAGTTAAGGTCTTCTGGGACTGTGAGCCAGAGAAGAAGGATGATTTATGAACCATGGGACTCTAATCAATCTAAAAAGCTTCTGTCCTGTAGAACAATGAATTGTAATATATGCTAATTGCTACAAAGGGAGTTTCCTTTTTCTTTCCTTATTATTATTTTTTAATTCTTCCAGACCACAGAATATTCTCAACTGATAATTTCCACTCACCCTGTCCTTTTTATTCTTATATCATAGATTTACTTGAGTTACTTGAGCTCTTCACAAATGTAAGCACTGGATGATCTCCTTCTCCATACTCATCCAATTTCCTCGGGATTTGCAAAATGTCAAAACTCTCTAACTTATTAAAAAAAAACCAAAATTACACAGAAACAGATACTTGTTCTACAGTTTCTTGATCATGCCAACACTGATTTTGATTGACAGAATTTTTAAGATGTGCTCATCTGTATTGTTTTAATTTGCTGTGTGTAAGGGCCTCCTATGTAATGCTTTCCTGACATTGTCTTCATGGTATTCATCTGAATTTTCATCCTGTTGTTTTACACTGTCATTTTCCCATGTCAGTGCACTTCTCTGTTGCATACTCTCCCACAGACGGAATATTGGAAGCATATTCCTGACTATTTTGTATTTTGCAAAGTCTGCTGTATATTACCTGGATTTTATTCTCACGTTCTTTTATTATTTATTATTATTATTATTTTAATTTCAGACTCATGCAAATGTAATGAGCATGTCATTTGCAGAACTTTTTGCTGTGATGTACTTGCAATGCATAGCCCTAGCAATATCTCAAAACTATAAATGCATGAACTGCCAAAATAAAACTTCCTGAGGTTAGTACATACTGTGCAGATACTGGTTAATCAGGAAACAAGGGCATGTGTGAGAACTTGACAGATTATACAGAATGATGTTTATTACGTCACTATTTGTAAGATTTCCAGACTGAAATTTAGCCACAAAACACTATAAAACACTATCGGGGAAAAAAAAATATAATAATAATTAAGTGTATCTATTATACCTTCTTCTGCTTTATTGCTTATGGCAAGAGTTCCCTTCATGAACACCAAATAAAGAGGCACGCTGACCTGGCCATTGCATTGTTCACACTAATATTTAAGTCTGATTACATGTTTATCTTCTCCTAATTTGAATGTAACTGTTTTGCATTTCTCTGTTATCCCACTGAGACGGAAGAGGAAGTGCTTATCTCTGTTAGCAATGAACTCTGTGGTTTCTCTAATAATTGTATGAAATTTTCCCCATTTGAGTCTTGGACTTATGTTCTGCTTTGTGGTGCTTTCCTGGCTGACATTCTCAGATATCAGTATTTTACAAGGACATGAGAATAGACAGTAATCAGTGCCTACAACATAGAACACATGAAGTGCTGGTCTCATTTGTTAAAATTAAAAGAAACATTTCTTACTCAAGAATCAATTCCAATAGAGAGCAGAAAAGTGATTCGGAGGGTCTGAGTTTGTGTAGGGTGCTGAGTTATGACTTAAAGCCAGAATGCTGTGATTAATAGACAAATACATCACAAAGGTTAACCTTTCTGATTCTTTCTAACTCTTCTGTGGATTGCATTCCACAGAAGGGGTCATTCATTTTGACTTCCACAGAATCTCTCATGTTCCACGATGTGTTGTAGAGTAAGTTTTTTTTCTCCTGTTATCCATAACTTGTTCCTTTCAGTGGTATTTGCCACTTCTCACAGAATAGATGCACATTTTTCCTTAAATTCATAATTGCTTATACATCTGTTGTATCTTCTTCTTCTAAATTTGTCCCAACTGAAATGATCTAACCAGGTTAGTCTCTGTTCTGTGAAAATCAGATGTCTCAGGAGGCCCTTTTCTGTATCTTGTGTAGCAGCTCACAGGTCAGAATATCATGCTTTATTCAAAATAGGCATACACAATGGATTTATACAGTGGCATAGTTATAGTCTGGTGTCGGGTTGTTGTTTTTTCCTTGCTTTTATTTTTTAAGACGGAAATGTAGCACACAGTGTAGACAGTTATTCTACCATTGTCTCACAGAAGTCTATGACAATTACGGAAATGTCATTCAGAGGTTTGCAGCCACATCCACAGATCCAGCTCCCATGACCACCTTCTGTACTGAAACATGATGGACGTGTCAACTGATAAATATTTCCCAGCAATGAGGAAAAACTGTTCAATAGGCAAAAATGTAACGTTTTCATTAATGTTAAATATTGCAGATGGCATTTGAACTGAAAAAAAAAAAAGAAAAAGAAAAAAACCCTAAGCCTTGAATTAAGTTTTGTGAGGCTCTAATCAAGCTGAGCCTCTCTTGTGGAATAATTTCCAGCAACTGTAACTGTGAACTGTGTAATTATCAGCAGGCTGATAACTCATTGTGGTGTTCAACTTCAGTGCTGTGCCAATTTTTCCAGTGCTGCCTTTGCTATCTTTTATTTTCATAGCCACCTATGTTGTGCTTTGAAGGTTACTCAGAAGTTTCTACTGTGTGTTTCAATCTTCTTTGACATTTAAATGCCCCACTACATTTAGGGGCATCTTGTCCCAGATTTTATTATAGTTCCCAAATACATGAATTGAAATCACACCTAGAAAGTCATCCTCCTAATGTCATGCCTGATGTCTAGAGCTTGATAGTGGTGTAGCGTTACAACGAATGTTATCTCACAGTTCATTGTTTCATGTCTTTGCTATGGAGCTTTGGAGTTATTTGAACCTACTTTCTTTGATTTGTCACAGCTGTCCCTGATTTATTGTGTGTTCACATCCTTGCTGTTTATATCCTTGCTGAGCCCTTGATGAGCTCTGGGAAATATTATACAGTGCCAGGAACTTCAAAGGCAAGACTATAATAATCTTCAGTGATCCATTTTGTGCTTTGCTAACTTCTGTCAATGTTAGTCGACAACATTCCATTAACAATAATTTCCATTAACATTAGTCACTTGAAAAAAGCTAATCTTGCTTGATAATTGACTTAACTCCTGCCTCCCCTTCTGAGGCCTGCTGAGGATGCAGACTGTTCAAAGCTTCACACTGGTGTGAGATCACATCCTGAGAGTGATGGTCAGTTGCTCAATGTCCAAATGGAGATCAGTGATGAGTGGTGTCTCTCAGGAGTCAGTAATAGGACTGGTACTCTTTAATTTCTTAATCAGTTACAACAATAGTGGGGTTGAGTGCACCCTCATCAAATTCACAGATGACACCGAGCTGTGGAGTGTGGTTAATACAACCAAAAATTGGGATGCCGTCCACAGAGACCTAGACAGGCTTGAGCTGTGGGCCAGGAAGAACCTCATGAGGTTCAACAAATCAAAGTGCAAGGTCTTGCATCTCAGTCACGGCAATCATGTTGCCGCCAGTACAAGCTGGGGAATATAAGCATGGTGCATACCTGTGCTGAAAGCACTTGGGGGTACTGGTGGATGGGAAGCTGGACATGAGCCAGCAATGGGCCCTCACAGCCCAGACAGCCAACTGTATTCCGGGCTGCATCAAAAGAAGCATGGCCAGCAGGGTGAGGAAGGTGATCCTGCCCCTCTGCTCTGCACTGGTGAGGCCTCACCTGGAGAACTACATCCAGATGCAGAGTCTTCAGTACAGGAGAGGTCATAGGACCTGTTGGAGTGCATCCAGAGGAGGGCCACAAAACTGATCCAAGGGATGGAACCCCTCCCTTACAAGGACAGGCTGAGAGGGGTGGGGCTGTTCAGCTTGGAGAAGAGAGGTTCTGAGTTGACCTGAGAGCAGCCTTTCAGTAGCTAAATGGAGACTATGAGAATCACAGAATCACTGAATAATTTGGATTTGTTCTCCATGTTTGGACTTTATGGATCGCCGAGGTCCGCGGCTCGGAGCTGTCTCTGGCAGAACCGCCGCGACTTTTAGCGAGGTCCAGGGGGATTTTAATCGCTTTCCTCACCGAGGATTCCCGCGGCAACTGTGCGGACACCGCTCTCAGTCGGGCTACTCTCGCGAGAGCAGCTAACGCAGCGTGGGCGTTGCCAAGGCAACGGCGGGAGATTTAAACGGGCGCAAACCGGAAGCAGCCCTTGATCGCCCCTACAAAAAGCCCTCGGGAGGCACAGCAGAGGAGGTAGTACAGCTATCTCCCAGGCTGCCTTAACGTGGTGCTTTTGTAAGCTACCCCTGTCTGGACTCCCCTGCAAGGAGTCTTGTTATTGCTATTGGTGGTAAGTGCCAGGGCACTTAGCGAACCCGGCAACAGTGTGAGGGTAGGGGGCGGCAGGGCAGGGCTGATCACTTGCACCCCTTTAGGACTTTCTTGTTGAGTATTGTGAGCGCTGGTTGCCATGGGTGCACCCCGGCAGAAGGCTTCAAACACAAAAACTGTGAAGACCCATGCAGAGGTCCCGAGCACACGCAGCAGAAAGACAGTAGCCAAGAAGACGGTCCAGAGCCAGACTGAGGTCTGGTGCATGCATAGAGGGGAGAACAACGGTATGAAGTGTGTGGCGACTCAGACAGAGATACCATCACGAGATGCTAGTGTGCAGGTCACTGGCTGTGAGGAGTGCCACAGCCTGGCCTTTGCAATGCCACATGAAGGAGGCAGCACTTGTATAAGGTGTGAGCAATTGAATGACTTGCTCAGCCTTGTGATTAGCCTGAAGGAGGAAGTGGAGAGGCTGAGGACTATAAAAGAGTGTGAGAGGGAGATTGACTGGTGGTGTCAGTCCTTCTCAACCTCAGGTTCTTGGCACACAGATGAGGCTCCTCACGGAGCATGCCAGCCCCTGCCACCTTACAAACACCTGGTAAAGGGGAACCAGCCAGCTGACAGCGTTTCAGCGAGCCCCCTGTCCTCTCTTCCCCCTAACAGCAATTTGAGAAGGGAGGAGGAGTGGAAACGGGTACCTGCTCAGCGGAGGGGGCATCCCCCATCCCGACCATCCCCTGCTCCCCAGGTGCCTCTGCGTAACAGGTTTGAGGCCCTGGAATTTGAGGGGGGGACAAGTGAGAGTGCGGAGACAGGTTCACCCGTGAGGTTGCCTCAGGCAAAGCGGTCACCCCCAAGCCTCAAGACTGCTTCTACCCGTAAGGACAGAAGGGTGATTGTCACAGGTGACTCCCTTCTGCAAGGAACAGAAGGCCCTATATGCCGGCCCGACCCTACCCGCAGAGAGGTGTGCTGCCTTCCTGGGGCACGGGTCAGGGACATTTCAAAGAAAATTCCTGGGTTGATTATGCCTTCAGATTATTACCCACTTTTAATAATTCAGGCTGGCGGCGAGGAAGTTGATAAGGAAAGCCTGAGGTCTATCAAGAAAGACTTCAGGGGAATGGGGCGAATACTTGAAGGTGCTGGGGTGCAGGTGGTCTTTTCTTCTATGCCCGTGGTGTCAGGGAAAGGTACAGGGAGGATCCAAAATACCCAACTCTTAAATAGATGGCTTAAGAGCTGATGCAGACGCAAGAATTTCGGCTTTTTTGACCATGGGGCAATTTACACTGCACCTGGCATGATGGCTGCTGATGCATGCAGCCTGTCCCTGAGGGGTAAGAGGATCTTAGCTGAAGAATTAGCGGGACTCATTGACAGGTCTTTAAACTAGGAATGAAGGGGGAAGGGGACAAAATAAGGGCTACTGGGGTTGAACGGGTCATTTGAGGGCTTGTACCAAACTCCATGGGCAATGACGGCAGAGTGCATAGGGAAGGAGTAGGGCAGGGGGATGCTGAGGATGCTGCTGTTCTAGGGGATCCTAGATCCCTTATAAAGGTGGCGAGACGGATAGCCCGGCTGAAGTGCCTTTATACCAATGCACGCAGCCTGAGTAACAAGCAGGAGGAACTGGAAACTGTGATGCACTCGTAAAGTTATGACCTTGTTGCTATCACAGAAACATGGTGGGATGACTCCCACAATTGGGATACTGCCATTGACGGCTATAGACTCTTTAGGAGAGATAGGCGAGGTAGGAGGGGTGGGGGAGTTGCTCTCTATGTCAGAGATTGGATAAACTGTGAGGAGCTCCCTACGAGAAACAGTCAGGAACAGGTTGAGAGCCTGTGGGTTAGGATTAGAGATGGGACTAATATAGGTCAGCTGGTGTTAGGGGTATACTACAGACCACCTGATCAAGGGGAGGCTGTTGACGAGGCTTTCTTGCTCCAGATGCGTGAGATGTCTGGCTCACGGGCTCTTGTCCTGGTGGGAGACTTCAACCATCCGGACATCTGCTGGGAAAATCACACTGCGAGCTGCAAGAGCTCCAGAAGGCTCTTGGAATCCATTGATGATAGCTTTCTGGGTCAGGTATTGGACAGACGGACCAGAGGTGAAGCGTTGCTGGACCTGCTGCTCACCAACGCTGAGGAGATCATCAAAGGCGTCAAGGTTGGAGGCTGCCTGGGCTCCAGCGACCACGCCCTGGTTGAGTTTGTGATCTCAAGCGATGTGGGCCTGGCAAAGAGCAGGATCAGGACACTGAACTTTAGAAGAGCAGACTTCAAGCTACTCAATGGATTGCTGGCCAAGATCCCCTGGCGCGCTGCCCTCAAAGACAAGGATGTTGAGGAGAGCTGGCCGCTCTTCAGGGATGCCCTCCTGGAAGCACAAGAGGTCTCCATTCCTCTGAATAAGAAAGTGGGCAGGCGAGGTAGGAAACCGGCATGGCTCAGCAAGGACCTGCTGAGAGAACTGAGGGCGAAGAAAGGGGTGTACAAGCTCTGGAAACAAGGCTGTGTCACCTGGGAAGAGTACAGGGATGCCGTCCGGACTTGCAGACGTGGGATCAGGGAAGCCAAGGCGCAGGCAGAACTGAACTTGGCAAGGGACGTGAAAAACAATAAGAAAACCTTCTACAGGTACATTGGCCAGAAGAGACAGGCCAAAATGGGCGTACCTACTTTGGTAAATTTAAAAGGAGAACTGGCTTCAACAGATGAAGAGAAAGCTGAGGTGCTGAATGAGTTCTTCACCTCGGTCTTCACTGGTGGCCAGGATTCTAGTCTTTTTCACATCCCTGAGCCCTGCATCCCCAAACCTCTATGTGGGGACCAAGGAGGTAAATCCCTCCCCACTGTAAGGGCAGAGCAAGTCTGAGAGTGCCTCCTTAGACTGAATGAATACAAGTCTATAAGGCCGGATGGCGTGCATCCCAGCGTCCTGAAGGAGCTGGCTGAGGTGGTTGCCGAGCCGTTCTCCATCATATTTGAGAAGTTGTGGCTGTCAGGTGAGGTCCCGGATGACTGGAGGAAGGGTCACGTCGCTCCCATATACAAGAAGGGGAGCAGGGAGGACCCGGGGAACTACAGGCCAGTGAGTCTCACCTCCGTGCCTGGGAAGATCATGGAACAGATCCTCCTGGACAACATGCTCGATCACATAAAGAATGAGCATGTGATCCGAGACAGCCAGCACAGCTTCACCAAAGGAAGGTCATGCCTAACTAATCTTGTGGCCTTCTATGATGGAGTGACGGCATTGGTGGACGAAGGGAAGGCGACCAATGTCATTTACCTGGACCTGAGCAAGGCCTTTGACATGGTCCCCCACCACATCCTTATCTCCAAATTGGAGGGAAGTGGATTTGATGGGTGGACGACCCGATGGATAAGCAATTGGTTGAAAGGCTGCAGACAGAGGGTGGTGGTCAATGGCTCTATGTCCAGGTGGAGGCCAGTAACAAGTGGCGTCCCCCAAGGGTCTGTCTTGGGACCGGTGCTCTTTAACATCTTTATTAATGACATCGATGAGGGAATTGAGTGCACCCTCAGCAAGTTTGCTGACGACACCAAGCTGAGTGGTGCGGTTGATACGGTGGAAGGAAGGGATGCCATTCAGAGGGACCTCGACAGGCTGGAAAGCTGGGCTCGGATGAACCTAATGAGGTTCAACACGGCAAAGTGCAAGGTTTTGCATTTGGGCCAGAAGAACCCCAGGCACCCGTACAGGCTGGGAGGAGTGGTCCTTGAGAGCAGCTCGGCAAAGAAGGACCTGGGGGTCTTGATGGACGAGAGACTTAACATGAGCCAGCAGTGAGCTCTGGCAGCTCGAAAGGCAAATGGGATCCTGGGCTCCATCAGGAGAGGGGTGGTCAGCAGGGACAGGGAGGTGATTGTCCCTCTCTACTCGGCTCTTGTGAGGCCCCATCTGGAGTACTGTGTCCAGGTGTGGAGCCCTCAGTACAAGAAAGACATGGAGATTTTGGAAAGGGTCCAGAGGCGGGCAACTAAGATGATCAGGGGGCTGGAGCACCTCCCCTATGAGGACAGGCTGAGGGAGTTGGGCTTGTGCAGCCTGGAGAAGAGAAGGCTGCGGGGTGACCTCATTGCAGCCTATCAATACCTGAAGGGAACCTACACCCAGGAGGGGAGTAAACTCTTCAAAAGGGCTGACAATAGCAGGACTAGGGGAAATGGATCCAAATTGAAGGAGGGAAGATTTAGGTTGGATGTTAGGGGGAAGTTCTTTACAAGGAGAGTGGTTAGGCCCTGGAACGGGCTGCCCAGGGAGGTTGTGGATGCCCCGTCCTTGGACGTGTTCAAGGCCAGGTTGGACGGGGTCCTGGGCAACCTGATCTAAATGTGTATGTTTGGTAGCCCTGCTACGCAGGGGGGTTGGAACTACAAGGTCCCCTCCAAGCCAGGTGATTCTGTGATTCTGTGATTTATGATCTCGAAGGTCTTCTCCCACCTGAGCAATTCTTTGATTCTATTACTTTCTCCAGTGAGTCCTCAAAAAAGGACACGATTCTGTTGACGATGCTCATCAGTGACTCATTTTAAGACAGACAAAAATAGGTAAGGTAACACAGACCTTGTGCTAGTATTGAGCAAGTGAATTGTTTCCAACAGTTGTCTCAAATAATCTCAAGTTTAGGAGCACCGAGCTACAAGTTTTCAGGATAAATTAATGAGTAATACAAAGTGGTCATCATCACCCCTCCCACTCCCAGCAGATTCTACGTAGACGTAGAAAACATAATACCTATGAATCTGGTCTTGCTTACTGGACCGGACAGGAGCAAGACCATCAATCTCATCAAAGAAAATAATTGAAGGCCTCGTGCGATATGCCTAGAGTGAAAATCAGTAATACTGTAAGTGTAAAACAGCACTGTTTAAAGAGAAAACACATGAAAGACATTATGGTTGGCATGTCACTGAAACTAGATTTTTTAGAGTAACATCAGGGATCTCTACTTATTGACTTGGAGTATCTGACATAAGTAACAGGAAGCATCAGTCTACATCAACCTACCGTGACCAGGTGACAGGAAACAAATCATTCCAGTAGTTGTTACAGCTATTTGGCAGCCATAAAGAACAATCAGAACTTAATTCAATTACAGGTTGTGGAAGCAAGCCTCCTCTATGAATTTAAATAACCCTGCTTTCAGACAGCATCTGTTTCCCTCTGATCTAAAGCCATCATCTCTTGCCTCTTGCAGCCTTCTCTGCGGCTGTTCTGGTGGGAGGAAATTTTTTTGCTTTGAAAGCTTCTCTCATTTTGATCTCTTCCCATTTCAAGTCTCTGATCCAAATTATGGAGGCACTGAAAAAGCAAACGCTGACATTCCTATTTCAGTGGGGAAAAAAGCCACCAACAACCCTAACGAAGTACCCAAAAGAGGATGCTCTTACCTAACCAAAACATTTCATGTACAAGACAACACAAATAGCTAAAGTTGGGTTAAGGTCCTGGCAGGACCTGAAGTTTTGTGCTCCGACAAAATTTCTCAAGGCAACAAAATAAATGAATAATGCAGATACCTCAGATGTACACCTGCAGAAGAGCATGTACTGCCCCAAAAGGACCTTTCCAAAACTGCTAGCAGACAAACAGGTTATTGGAGCAAACTGGGGTCAAACAAGCAACTTCTGCCCAGAAGGAGTTAACAGATGAATCACCAGGTTGCTCTTTAGCAACACGCTCCACGGCTCTCGCTTTCACACAAGCATGGATTTGATATCAAGACTTGTTAGTAAAGCACTTAATTCTCTCTTAAAAAACTTAAGTTACAGGATTTAGCCTCATAGACCATCTTCTGCTGGAGAAAAATGAGGAAGTCTAATGCTGAATAGAAAATTTAAGAAAACAAACAGAAAAGGGTATTCTGCATTTTCAGATATACAGAACCATCAGCTAAGAAAGCACTAAATATGCTGCTGTTTGAATAAGAATTTCAGTGAATAAAGAAGTAAGGCTCTGGAAGGCTTTTTTCCCCATTATTCTTCTTCTAAATAATACTTCTAAAGTTTCTGAAAGGAAATAATCTGAACTTACTTTCCATATACCATGACTGAGTTTTGATTACTAAAAATATACGGATAATCAATAAATCTAATAACCCAATTTCATAATTGACAAGATTAGCTACGTAAGAAACGGACAGCTTCTGACTTTATCCCAAGCACAACAAACACCACAACATTCTTGTTGTAACAAGCATTACAAGTGATGATACCTGAGGACTTCATAAAAGGTGAGAAAGAGAAGCAGACTTCCAAGAACCAAATCACAAATGACTTCCATTAGACGATCTCCTCCTCCTTACAAACTTATCAAGCCAACTTGTACATAAAACTCAAAACAAAAAACAGCCCAACCCAACTTTATAACACTAAGACACTTTGGAAATACATTCTCCTTTCACAGAATTTCCAACCTGCAGACAAGAAATTTTTATGCACGACAAGGCACTGTTTATGTTTGGAAGCTATATGTATGCACGCTCTGGACTCCATCCATTTTAAAGAAATTACTTTTTTACTACTACTGAAACAACCCCTCACTGTTGCCAAGAAGCAAAGAAACATTGATAACTCGGTTGAATATTCTCCTGAAAACAGTTAACTTAGACTTCTTAAAGAGCTAATATTCATTTGAGGTCACACACTTGTTAACATCCATGAGTAAAGAACAGAAAATGGTCACTCCAGACATTCATCTGAGACAGTGGGGTTTTTGTTTTGTTTTTTTAAGCATGTGTGAGCATCCGTGCCAGCCAAGATGGCACAAACCTGACTACAACTTTAGAACCAGCAACTCCACATATAGAAACAATGAACACATCTTCACTTTTGTGACGAAAAAAACCCAAAAACACACTAACTGCTTTCAAAGATTTTTTGATTCTACATTAAAAAAAAAAAAAAATTACACTCCAAAGGGACACATTTCAGTGTAAATTAGCATTATGAAAGGCCTCCCACCAGTGGTCATTCCCAAGTAGTTTGCATATCAGAAAGCATACCAGTCTGAAAGACATCTGGCTGAAGACTTTTTTGTGTGTGTGTGCATTTATTAAGATAGTTGTGTAAGAAATGAAACCTTTGTCACTTCCCAGGTTTATCAAATTGTTAGATATGGTGGCTTTCTCTCTGGACAAGCTACTGAGAATTGCAGAAGTAGGATTTGACTTAGAAAAAAAATAAGTAAGTGTTCCTCCCCCCATTCTCTCTTCACAATCAAACTGCTTATAAGTAATTAATTTCTAAAAACTCCAGTTTCAAATGTTTGGTTACAACCAAGAGGTGTGATTAAATACAATCGCCACTTAGTCACTATCCAAGACTAAGAGGATAACTCCACAGTTAGGGAGATGCTATTTGCTCAAATAGATTCATCCCTCCCATGTTCTCCAAATACAGTAACCTTCTTTTGATCCTGTTACGGCTGTGCCTCCGACGCCTCTCAACGCTCTCCTCCTCATCAGATGAGGATGACAAGGAAGGGGATGATAAGGAAGACGATGAGGAATCAGCACTGTGGGCTGCACGTCTCAGTCTGCAAGCATTTAAACAAAAGGTTAAAAAACAAATAGAATTCTCTCAATATTTGACACTACTTGCTGTCTACTCTATCTCAAAACTCATTCTCCAAGATCCATTAACTTTCCAGTTCAGAGTGCTTTTTAACAATCTGATCTCAAAAGCATGTTACATTATTTTCCTCAGAAAAGCAAAATTAATTTTTTTTCCTCTAAAATATTTTTATTTTACAAAGAAAGTTCATGAACAAACTGCTCATTTTGTCCAATCAACCTGGCACACTTACACATTTAGCTCTGATTATCGTCTCTGTGAAACATTACCCCTTTTCACTGATGTAATTTAGGCTTCAAAAAACCCTTCCCTGACCATCTATTTTCAGGAATGCTGAACGAAACATTCCTAATGTGCCTATCAACAGCACGGAACCCACATGCAAAAAGCACTAAGAGCATGAAGATTCCTCATCCCATACCTCTCTCTGTTGTCAAGAGAAAGACAAAGTCCATAGGCAGTACTGTGTCATGGCATGAAAGCCTGCTAATAAGGCTCATTTAGTAGGTCAGCAAGGAAAGAACACTTACTTTGTTATAAGTGCATCAAAGAGAAGAGACTGATTTGTAGGAGCGTAACAGCTTCGTCGGACCTCCAAATCCCCCTTTTCTTCATGGATTTGTTTGACAGCTTTTGCATCAGCTCTCATTTTCAGTGTCCTTGTGACTGAAATACAGTAAATATGTGAAATATTTTGAGACAGTAAAGATGCGATTCCCCTTCTTTCATAATTGTTCTTCTAAAATGTAAAAGCAAGCAAACAGAAAACCTGAAGTGGATTTTTTTCTTTAAATACAGATTTAGAAGTTTTTGTCATGAGCACAGCACTCTGCTTAGTGCTTGTTTGGAACACGAAGTCTACTTAAAAGGATGACCTGTACAAAAACTTTATTGCTGAAACTTCCAGTAGAGAAAACTACAAATATTTCTCCAAAGTGTTTTGCTCCATCCATCTAAAATGTATCTAAGTATCTAACAGCATTAAAAAAAATTGTTAAAAAAAAAAAAAAGGCAAGCCTTTTCTTAGGATGCAAGTGTTTCATGACCCTGTGTAAGCATGGATCATTTTTGCTTTCTACATCGTGACACAACAGCTTAAGAACTGTTATGTAATAATATAAATGAGAACTACTTCAAGATATACATCCAAATGCTGGAAAACTCCAGCTCCTGCTTTCTTTGAAAGCCTGCCTAGCATTTAACATAGTACATCCTTTTTCACAAGTTTGTTGCTTGCACTGTCATTGAAATACTGACCAGAGGACACTGGGAAGGTAACAGCTACACCACAGTCTTAGTATGACGACAGCTACGCCTTGATCTTAGTTTCATAGTTAGCATTGACAAGTGTGGACCTGCTAAATAACAGACTTTTACAATCAGCACATGAACAACAGCATGTGAAATGCTCTACTTCAGGCACTTGCTCCGCTTTAGCCAACAGCTGGTAGGACACTGCACAGATCTAGCGGATTTTTCCAGGTGTCAGAAAGTGATCTCTCTGCACCAAGTGCTGCTTTCTTCAGCTCTGCAGTTTGGTTCTAAGTCAAACCCATGAACGTCAGTGAAACCTTCCAACCGTCAGTGGATTTGTGCATCTCCTGACCAAACTGCTCTTTAAATTAGATATATTGTAATACTGCAGTAGTCCCACCTATTTGCCAGAACAATTGTCCATTATTTTGTGTCCTGCAGACTACAGAAACCCCATGCAAAAGAGAAACCTGAGGTAAGGATCACCTTCCTCAATGCTTAAGAACTAGCTGGAATTCGTGCTGCATTCTATTAATTCCTTGAAAGCCCAGGAAGAATATCTTCCTATTTACATAAGGCCCATAGGAAATTCATTGTCTTTGAAACATATTAATTTTGGCTGATGAGTTTCAAAAGTTCTGGGGCCAAGTGAAACAGACAAAGTGAACAATTCAAATAAGAATCCTAGTGAATTACAACTGCTGACCTTCCTTACATTCTTCTTTTTTCAGGTCAGATTTTGTCTTTGTCAATTGCCTACATTAAGAGAGAATAAAGTAGGGAGAAAAAAGTTACTGTATCAGCCCCATTAAGAATTGGGAACTTCACCACCTTTATAATCAGTACACAAAGAAAAGCCTTTAATCCACATGCAGGATTCAGATCCCAAATCTGTCATGTAACATATGCTCACAGTTCTATACAAACATACACTTCCTAACGTGCTGTAATGCTATAATGGGATAGAAAGTACAGCAATAATATCAGGATGGCAAATTCTTTGGCTACAGCAAATGAGAACAAGCCCCAACGCAGCAACTGTGGACACAAACATGAAGGAAATAAAGCTGCCTACCTCTGGAAAGCCTCAGGTACAAAGGGATCTCCAGTGAGATATCCTTGCCTCCACTGCCAACCCTTCAGTGAGGTCTGGGAAGGGCTGGATCCTGGTTCCACCCCTTCTGGTCACTCAGCTACACTGCACACAGCTGAGTCCCCCTGGGTTGGCCCTGCCTTCCCATCAGGAGCTCAATCACTGGTTCAGGCTGTGACTTAGCATTTCCACTACACGTGCTCATCTTGAAATCTCAAAACATGAACTATATCCCATGAACCAAAGCGGAAGAGAGACCTCCAAAAAGCTGGGAAAGGATGCATGGTTTTTGGACAAGCAGAAGACTTTCCTTCTGCCTCAAAGTACTGATAGTGATATTAACATACCCAGAGAGCTCTACACATTCTTACCTGTACACTTATCATTACAAGACTCACTAGGTGTGCTTGCCCTCTTGTTTTTCACTATACGCTGAACACAGATTAAGTGTATATAAATACAGTACCTTCCAAAGTGTCTCCTATTCACATTTTCACTCAATATTTCCATACTTGTCTCAAAGCTGGAATCTGAATGCACACTGATGTTTTTTCTTATGGGTCTTAAACAGTGTCCGTGGAAACATTCCATTTTGCCAGAGGAAGATCTCTATGAAAAGAAGGAAATAAGAATACGTTCATTGGAATCTTATTTATTCATCTGAGAAAGAAACTCTACCTCATGTACACAAGTTAATTCTTTAACCCTCTGTCTTGATAGTGGGGTGACCAATGGCAGGTAGACACCGAGCCCAATAAAACAATTCAGAAAATGAGTAGCTTTCACAGTTAAAGCTCTCCTCTGTCCATCAACTTCTTGTGGATAACGTAAGGTTAATATCTGCTGTAGAAAAAACAACATTCCAGCAAAGCCTTTTACAAAAACATACTATTTGACAAAAAAAAAACAACCAACAAACAACCCACATTTTCAATTTCAAAATTGGTTCTGAGAAACAGTCTAGCTTATGAAACACTGTATATCCTAAAATTAAAACCTATTTAGAATTTTTTCTCCTATCTCTGCTCCACTTATGACTGCACTGCAACTCAGATTTCCCGAAGGGCTTCCCTCATCCACAGAAAAGCAAAGGGAGCCAAAAAAACCAAGTTGACACAGTAACCTCTTCCACGTTTATGCGTCTGAAAAGTCTCACACACCTTGCCAAGTACTTCCATTATGAGCTCTGTCCACCCACCGAAAAATAAGAACAACGCTCTCAAAGCTTAGAAGCCTTTCTATTGCCATCATGGACCTTCACACTGCTACCCCAGCAAGGATGATTGCCACGTTGATGCTGTGATGACCCTGAAAAGGGGCTCATCCTGTTTACAACATAGAGGTTCACTAAGAGTACGCCAAACTACGTTTCACACAAAGAAAGGAAGAAAACAGATAAGATTCTTCTGCTTCTCCACACCAACTTCACTATGAGCTATTTCAGTTAGCATTTGATCAAGACAATGACAGGACAGCGGTCCCTGGCTGAGAGCAGCATGGGGCTCACGGGATGCCAATAACCACAGCCTGTCCTACCTTCTCATTTAGCTCTAGTCCCCAGAGTGAAGAGTCCGAGAGGGATCCGGCCCAACCCCTGCTCAAGCAGGGATATCCAGAGCAGGGTGCCAACAACCACGGTGGCTGATCTCCAAGGAGAGACCACAACCTCTCTGCCAGTGCTCAGGTACCCACACAGCACATAAGTACTGACTGGTGGTCAAGGGGAGCCTCCTACGTTTCACGGGCCTCTTGTCCCGGCATTGGACACCAATGGAAGATCCTTGCTTTGTTTTTACTGCACTGTCCATCCAGACATTTCTATATGTTGATAAGATACCCCTGAGTCTCCTCCTGGCTGAGCAGGCCCAGCTCTCAATCTCTCCTCACAGCAGAGGTGCTCCAGTCCCATCACCTTGGTGGTCCTCCAGTGAACTACCTCCTGCTATTTCTTGTACTTGAGGACCCAAAAAAGGACTCCAGGTGTTCAGTGCATACTCTTCATGCATACGTATACAAGTGCTAACAGTGACAGAAGGGGACATCTATCGTTAAGGCCCATGCAGCTTCAATGGCAGCAAGTGGAGCCTGCAGCACACCCACACTGCACATGGGTGCGTACCTCAGCACACGCCAGCACCAACTACCATTCGCATAGTTGGCAAGCAGGATAAGAGTTTTGAAACAAGGTACTGCAGCAGCCACAACTGTGGACCAGATAATAGACACCAGGGTGTTTACACCAACTGCTGTGCTGGGGGACAGCTGCTGGAGACCATAGATCTGGCCTGCTACCAGAACCCTGGGTGTGTGTCAACTGGGAGAGCAGGTCAATTCAGGGTCAGTCACTGGCTTGTCTGGGCCAGTGGCATGGTGCACCCACATCTGTGCAGAGGGGTCTGAGTACCAGCAGCTGGGCCAAGGCTGGGCACCTTTGGGGTTCACATCCAGCTGCTTGGGAGACCTGGGAGAAGCTACAGATGTATGTAGTATACAAGAACAAATGCTGCAAGGATCTGTGACACACGTGGGCTCACCCCTTTTCTCAAAAATGGGTTTTCACCCTGATCAGCCAGAGGGAAAAGAAGCATGCTGCATGGACCGTTTACAATCCTCCAAGTGCTGCGGTCTCTCTCTCTCTGCTGTTGCATGGCCAGTTACATGTGTTCATACAATGTGTATTTACACCTAACAGGAATATGTGTTTGGCTTCAATTCTGGGCAAACAGTGCTGCAGCACCCTTGTCTTTGCAGGGCAACTGCGTTCCACCACCCCAAACATACAGCACTTTCACAGGAGAATCAAAGTTTTAAGTACAAGGAGTTATTGCTAAATAACATTCGCTTGTGAAATCTCACTTCCAAAGACACAAAGTGTACTTAAGCTTAAGTATGCCAGTTGTAACTGCTGCATCGAGTATTTCTACACAGACCTAAAAGTAAACCTTACTCAGGAGGAAACTTAAAGGCTTCCAGCACCAGTTAAAAGATGACTGCAGCAATATGCCACACAAATCTCGGGGCTGAATTCCAAATTCAAATAAGAACAAACGCTTAAAGAATGCCAATATTGATCATTAGGAAAACGACAATGTAATGAGTTGGGAAATCTTTCTGCACATACTTTTGCTTTTTTTTTTTTTTTTTTTTTTTTAAAAAAAAAAAAAAAAAAAAAAAAAAAAAAAAAAAGAAAAAGACTTGTCTGTAACAACCTCAGTGGCAAACGGTTGTCCTATCCTTGATAAACTGTGCGGCCCTTCTGTCTTCATTTTTTCCTCAATTCAGAAGGATGCTGACAAAACAGTAACAATGTACACTGCTAACTCTGACCATCCCCCCCCTCCCAGGACAGCACTGCAGTTCAATGCGGGACAGAAGCATGAGGTTAACTCCAGCAAGCTGCCAAAAGAGCAGAATTAGCTCATATCAGTTGCAAAAAGCTGAAAAAACACATCTGAGGAGTAAAGTACGTAGAAAGAAGCAGATAAACCAGAACAAGGAGGAAACTGGATGAAGGAATTTTGAAAGTTACTTTCCTCGTTCCATAGGAAGTGATCAACAACTGTTTCTCAAAAGTTAGCTGTATGACTCAAAGGAACCGACTGTACGCTGCAGTGCCATCAGAGCACACAGGTGTGTTTATGCTGCTCACAAGGCTGTGAGCTCTGGTGCTGAGCACCCATGCAGATGACTCATAAAGAGTCTACAAAAGGGCAAGTTTTCACCTTGTCTAGACAAAAAGTAAACTGTGGAGCATACAGACCTCAAGTACTGCGCACAGTACAGTGATCTTGCTCAGCCAGGGGAGTTTTACTAACATTGTAAACCTGTGGATATATAGCTTCCAGAGGAACACTAAACACTCACGGCCTCCCACGGGACTCCTGGGGCCTGAGAACTTCGGAGAAGATAAACCCAGCAGATTCCAGTTTACCTTAGACTTTCTGCTATACGCTCCTTAACCTGTATAAAGAAAGTAAACTGAATAACTTGGAGATAAATGGCTTGGTGATAGAACTGCAACAGCTGCTACCAAGACTTTGCACATTGAGCAGTTAGGGAAATGACATCAGGACTTCATCTTGGTTCCAACTGCATGTTCAACCCTACCCTTTAGGGCACTCCTATAGGTCTCTGCAATCCAAGTGCTCCAGCCACCCCTCAGGGGTCCTTCGAAGAAAGAATGACTCTAAGCCTTGAGGCAAATTTCTGCTGAGAAGGAGGAGAAAAAAAAAAAAACAAAAAACCCACCACAAAACAAAGAAAAACATTACAACTGGTTCCATAATAATGATCTAACATTCACTGCAGTGATTCCGTTCACATTCCCATTGCCATTCCCACACTGACAACGTGCCAGATGTTTTCTTCTGCCTCACTTTACATGTGAGGGAAGGCAATACAACGGGCAGCCCAAGACCATGGAGGCTTCCACAGCCATGTCTTGTACACCGCAAAAGTGTGGATTTTTAAGCAGACTCCATGTCTGCTTGTAAAGAAAAGACACCCCAAGAACTTCTTGGAATGGCCTGAAGTTGCACCAATGGAGGTTCAGGTAGGATATTAGGAGAAATTTCTTCTCAGAGTGGTGATGCCGTGGCACAGCTGCCCAGAGAGTTGGGATGGGATCACCATCCCTGGAGGTGCTCAAGAACCATGTGGATGTGGCACTGTGGACATGGTTGGCAGGCATGGTGGGATGGGTTGGTGTTTGGTGGATGATCCTTTCCCAGTTTTAGTGATTCTATGAGTCTTCACAGAATCACAGAATGGCCAGGGTTGGGAGGGACCTCAAGGATCATGAATCTCCAACCCCCTTGCACATGCAGGGCCACCAACCTCCCCATTTAATACTAGACCAGGCTGCCCAGGAACCCATGCAGTCTGGCCTTGAACACCTCCGGGGACGGGGCATCCACAACCTCCCTGGGCAGCCTGTTCCAGCACCTCACCACTCTCTCTGTAAAGAACTTCTCCCTGACATCCAACCTAAATCTTCCCTCCCTCTTCCTAGCTCTACAGTCTTGAGAAGACAAATGGGTCCCGACGCCTAAAGGAGTTCTGAGACCACACAGCACCTTCACGGCAGCTCCACATCACCTCAGTGTTCACCAAACTCTGCTTTTCACGCTCTTGCCATCAGAACAGCGAGCGCTCTCCCTACAACCCTGACCACAACTACTCCAAAGAAAAGCTATCTCTAAAATCTTCCTCGGAGCACTTTTTAAGTTAAAAAAAAACAACAAAAAAAACAAAAAGGCTCGCACGGGACAGGCAGGAAGCAGAGCGGGCAAGGCGGAGGCAGAGCTCGCAGCGCGCCTTCTCGGCCCGCTCCCCCGCACCTCCGCTCGCAAAAGGAACACGAGCTCCAGCGCCGACACCGCCGCGCCGTGCTCCGCACCGCACCGCACCGCGCCGCTCCCGCCCCTCCTCCCAACCCCGGCGCTGCGCACCACTCACAGCCGATCTCCCCCTCCTCTCCATCCCTTTGGAGCCGGCGGCGGACGAGGAGCTCTGCGAGCGCGTCCAGGTGCGGCGGGAACCGAGCGCGGTGGGCTGCAGGGAGATGAACTCGGAGCTGGAGTCCACGATAGCGAAGGGGGCCGGGGCGGGCGCCGCAGCTGCGCAAGACCACCATGGCGGCGGGATCCCTCCACGGCGACGGCTTCCTGACACCTTACCCACCCCCTCGCCGCCCGAGAACGGCCTCGCCCCCGCTCCGCTCCCCGCTCCGCTCCCCGCTCCGCTCCCCGCTCCGCTCCCCGCTCCGCTCCCCGCTCCGCTCCCCGCGTTTTCGGAGGCTCGCTGGGTTCGCTCTGCCCGCGGCCTCTTTTTTCCTCCGGCCGCGAGTCCCAGCCCGCCTAGCGGAAGGACACGTGCGTCGCGCTGCGTCCATTTGAGTTTCGGCGCGGAAACGCCGCCGCGCGCCACTCGGGCGCCACGGCATTGGCTAAACGACGCGCTCCGCCAGCAGGGGGCGTGGCTGCCAGCGGGGGGCGGGCGCTGTGCCGCCGGGTGGGCCCGGCCATGGAGCCGCCGTCTCCGTCTTCGTACTCGGCGGCAGTGCCTCCCCGAGCTGCCTGTGTCTCTACAGCAGCTGCTACTGGTAAGGGGAGAGCCGGGAAAGGCCCCGAGGACGGGAGGCGGTCGCAGGATGGCGGCGGGCGTAGCACGGTGTGGGCCCTGAGGCAACGCTGGTGTGCGGCGGTGGGGCCGCGTAAGGTGGGGAGCCGCCCCCAGAGGAGTTGAGTCTGTTGGGAATGTGGGAAGGAGGAGTAAAAATCCCGCCCTTGGTGTTTTACAGCGAAGAGAACGTGTGGAAGCTCTGCGAGTACATCAGGAGCCAGGATCGCTACCCTCTGGAAGAGTTCTATGCTGTTTTCATATCCAACGATAGGAGGATGGTGAGCGGTCGCGGTCTGAATGCGGCGGAGGCTGTGAAGCCCCGCCTGGGGGCTCCCCCGCACCCTTACGCCGCAGCCTTTAAGCCACTGCCCAGCGCAGTGGAGATGTGACCCCTGGCATTCCAACCCCTGGCTGCCCTGGGGGGACGTGGCCCTACGGCCCTTCAGAATCCAGGATCAGGTGTGTTCAGACCTCCCACTGTGAGATGTGGTTGTCTGATGTGCTTGGGCTAAAGGGGGGAAGCGTGGTGTCCCTGTAGGTGGTGGGGAAACCCTGCCTTGTCACCTGGAAGTGGAGAGGAGTGATGAGATAGTATGGTTCAGAATAGTATCCGATGCTCCTAAGATGTAGGAGCTAGCAAAACTGTTCTGCCTGCAGCAGTGAGAGAAGGCAATGCAGTGGATCGTTGAGATTCATCTGTACGGAGCTGCAGTGTTTCATTTCAAATCACTTAACTTTCAGATTCCACTCTGGAAACAGAAATCAGGGCATGGAGATGAACCTGTTGTCTGGGTAAGGCCTTTTGTTTTCTTTATTTTTTTTGGTATTTGATAGCATGTTTGATAACTGACGTTTGCATAGCCATATTGTGGGCAGTGTTATCCACATTTCCTGTAACATCTGTGTATCAGTAAAATACTTTTTCAGTGTGCAGACAGATGACTACTGGCACAGCTTGCCCAGAGGCTGTGGAGTCTCCTCCTTAGAGATCTCCAAAAGTCTCTTGGATGTGGACCTGTGCATCCTGCTCTGGGTGTCCCTGCTGGAGCAGGGGTTGTGCCACATGGACACTGAGGTCCCTGCAGCTTCAGACATTCCATAGTTCTGCATCAGCGTTTATTATTTTTCTGCAGCAGATTCATTAAGAGCCAAAGTCCAGTGTTCCTTCTTATTGCTCATAGGAAAATAACAGTGAGACACAAATCTTCAAATGACTGACCTTAACTTTGGTAAGAGTGTATAACAAATCTGTGAAAATTACCATCTGGATTTGTTGGGGCCACCAGCTCTGTAGAATCTGTAGTAGAAGTCTGTATTTGTAAGTAAAAGATGGACGTAAATACCTACATAGGGTTGATGTAGGATTGAAAAATGTAAGCATTACCTGTCTTCAAGATTCGGCGTTTAAACTGCCCTTAAGTGGTGTCTTTGGAGTGTAGTTTGATTGTGAATGCGGTTTAGCCTCTATGGAATCTCTTTTACCTATGCAACATTACAGAGTTGTTCCACTAAAAAATCCTCTCCGTTTTGTGTGGCTGTGTTTCTGAAGTTTAGCAAAAGATATCTGCAAGCTTCCTAACTGCAATTGCAGAATCATTAATTCTCTCCGAAAATATTTCTGATATTTCCGTGGACTGTGGCATTTCACAGAATGGCCTGGGTGGGAAGGGACCTCAAGGATCATCAAGTTCCAACCCCCCTGCCGTAGGCAGGGCCACCAGCACCCATGGTTAATACTAGACCAGGCTGCCTCATCCTACCTGGCCTTGAACACCTCCAGGGACGGGGCATCCACAACCTCTCTGGGCAGCCTGTTCCAGCACCTCACCACTCTCATAGCGAAGAACTTCCCCCTGACATCCAACCTAAATCTTCCCTCCTTCGACTTCAAACCATTTCTCCTTGTCCTGCAGTTATCTACCCTTTCAAAGAGTTGATTCCCCTCCTGTTTATAGGCTCCCGTTAGGTACTAGAAGGCTCCTTGATTTGCTGTCTTCCTCAAGGAGGACTCAGAGCCTGTGCAGTTTTGGCCGTATCCTTTTGGTCACTGATGGCAATAATGATGAAACCAGGAAAACAGAGAATTTGGTCTTCAGAGCAGATGTATTTTCATTCCATCCTTTAGCAGTTCAAATTTGATTGTTGATACTGCACAGCTATAAAATAATAATGACCAAAAAATATCTGCAGAAAGTCTGCAAATACCTTCCATAGTCTTGCAGTAGCAGTATTTCCATAAGTACACATAATCACAACCGTAGCTTTGAGCAAATTTGCTTGTGTTGAATATGAGCCCTAGGTAGCTGAGAGTTGATGGGTTTAGTCTCAGACTTGTGTAACTCCTCCATATTGCTGAGTGGATGTCTCTCTCGACACAGGTTGAGATGAACCCTAGAAGAAGAAATTCCCCAGACGGGCGGGGGGGCGGCGGCCGAGCCGGGAACTCCCAACGCCGCCCGGGCCCTCGCCTCGCCGCCGCCCGCGGCGCGCACTCGCATCCTCCCGGCGCCTCGCTGCCCCGGGGCGGCCGCGCGGGGAGGACGGGCAGCGGCGGCCGTGCCTCTGCCTCCCTCGCGGGGAGCGGGGGCGGAGCCGCTCGCTGCCCCGCCGCCGCCCCGCCCGTCGGCGGCGGACACCCGGCGGAGGCCGGTCCGGGCCCGCGGCGGCGCCCGCTAAGTTAGCGCCCGCCTGTCAGCTTCTTCCACCCGCGGCTTTCCGCACGTGCCCGGCCCTGAGCGACGGCGGCGCGGCGCGGTCCCGAGCCGCCGTGCCGCGGGCGGGGGAAGAGACGACCCGCACAGCCCCGTGCTCTGGCTAGAGGTGGAACTTGGACATCTTCCTCCAGCCGTCTCTGGACACGTCGCTGTTAGCTGCCACCGAGATACTTTGCAACGCACCGTGATTACATAGTATGTAGGCTGCTCCGAAAGTCATGCCGCCCGCTGCTTTCCTTGGAAACGACAACAAACACAAAGAGCACAGTAACACCGGAGGACAGAGCAACTTCTCAGCTGAAAAATGCTATTTTTCAACAGCCACACCATCAGCTATGTATTTTTGCCAGCAGTGAACGGCTGCACGCTGCGCTCACAGAGATGTGCACTACTGGAGCTCACCTGCTGTTTCTCAGCGTTTCACCAGCCACCACCTCCCTGTGCTCACATCCCATTTTGGTGTCTGTAAGCATTCAGCAGCATCCATTTCTTCTAGAAGAAGAAATTCCCCAGTACTTACTAAAAAGTGATTCGCATGGGACTTTAAACGTAGAAAGAGTGAAGCTTTCTGGCTACAGAAATCTTAGATCTTACACAGCCCATGTTATGCAGGGAAGAAATAGTTGGCACTAGCATTTGCTTCTAAAAGCTTGTCTTTTAAAAAGGAGGGTTGATCGCTGAACCGGGCAGCAGCCCAAATCAGCCTGAGCTCAGATGGAGTTTTTGTAAAGCTTGTAGTTAATTTTTTCATGTACTTCGTAACAGACTTTTCTAAATGTTGTTTTTGCATACAGTTGCATAGGTAAATTGGTCTGTGAAAATAGCTTGCCCGAGATCTTACTCATTCATTTCTCAGTCTTCTTTGCTTAGGGTTGTGCTCGAGTGTCAAAAGACAGCGCTTCAAACTTTTTGTGAGTGGATTTAGTGTTCTCTGTAGTAAACTGCCAACTACCTTCAGTTTAGCTTTGGAAAGCTGCAGTGTAATGAACAAGGTAAATAACTCCAGTTTCTCTAAGCCTCCGCCGTGCCTGTGTTACTTATGTGTTAAGGAATAAAATAGCTGGTATAAGGAATAGTTTAGCTTTAGTTTGGCTGTCCAGGCTTAAATCAAAGGAGACCGTAAAGAAATGGGATGAATACCAAGGTTTACTGAAGAGTAACAAGGGTGAGGTGCCATTAGGAATCCTCTCTTCTGGTGGCAGAGATGTCTGGGCCTAAATTTCAAGGACAGAAATGATGGAAAGGAAAGGAGCTGTAGCTTCTGCTTTTAGGACAATTTTTTTTTTTTCCTCTCTCTTTCAGTTTCTGATAAACAGCTGTTTAAACGATGAAATTCTTCTCAGGACTACCATGTTATCCTACTTCACGTTCCGGGTGGAGAGCAGAACTTTGTTTATGACCTTGACACTGTGTTGCCATTTCCGTGCCCTTTTGAGATGTACAGCGCGGAGGCCTTTAGGCCGGATGACAGCCTTCATCCAGAATTTCACAGGTGCTGACAACAAAAATAAAGACCACGGATGGTATTTCCTGGAGACTTAAGTTGAAGTTCTGTCTGTGGATAGACAGTGAGAGAAGTTTCTGCTATATTTCAGGAAGCTAAATGCACTGCATTATGTCTCTAAAGCTCTTTACCTAGGGGTTGCCATCTTTTAGTTATCGAAAGCCCTTCTCTTCCCTGCTCTAATTTCTTGGGAGCTAGTTTGCTGCTTGGCACAATGTTTGTGAGTTAAGTGTTTAACTAAATTAATGCTGTTCAAGAGGAAGAAGAGCTCTTGTTCAGAATGCCTAATTAATCACACAGAATCACAGAATCACAGAATTGTAGGGATTGGAAGGGACCTCCAGAGATCATCAAGTCCAACCCCCCTGCCAAAGCAGGTTCCCTACAGCAGGTCGCACAGGTAGGCATCCAGGCAGGTCTTGAACATCTCCAGAGAAGGAGACTCCACCACCTCCCTGGGCAGCCTGTTCCAGTGCTCCATCACCTCACTGTAAAGAAGTTCTTGCGCATGTTTGTGCGGAACTTCCTATGCTCCAGTTTCTGGCCATTTCCCCTTGTCCTGTCTCCACTCACCACTGAAAAGAGTCTGGCCTCGCCATTCTGCCCCCCACACCTTAGATATTTATAGACCTGGATCATGTCCCCTCTCAGTCTTCTCAAGGCTGAACAGGCCCAGTTCACTCAGCCTTTCCTCATAGGAGAGATGCTCCAGGCCCATCACCATCTTCGTGGCCCTCCGCTGGACTCTTTCCAAGAGATCCTTGTCTTTTTTGTACTGGGGAGCCCAGAATTGGACGCAGTACTCCAGATGAGGCCTCACCAGGGCAGAGTAGAGGGGGAGGATCACCTCCCTCGACCTGCTGGACACGTTCTTTTTAATGCACCCCAGTAAGCCATTGGCCTTTTTGGCTACAAGGGCACACTGCTGGCTCATGGCCAACCTGTCATCCACCAGGACACCCAGGTCCCTTTCCGCAGAGCTCCCCTCCAGCAGGTCATCCCCCAGCCTGTACTGGTGCATGGAATTATTCCTCCCCAGATGCAAGACTCTACACTTGCTTTTGTTAAACCTCATCCGTTTTTTTTCTGCCCAGCTCTCCAGCCTATCCAGGTCTTGCTGAATGGCAACACAGCCTTCAGGCGTGTCAGCCAATCCTCCCAACTTCGTATCATCAGCAAACTTGCTGAGGGTGGCCATTATCCCCTCATCAAGGTCATTGATGAAGATGTTGAACAAGACCGGACCCAGCACAGACCCCTGAGGAACACCGCTGGTTACAGGCCTCCAACCAGACTCTGCACCACCAACAACGACCCTCTGTGCTCTGCCAGTCAGCCAGTTCTCAACCCACCTCACTGTCCCCTCATCTATCCCACACTTCCTCAGCTTTGTTATAAGGATGTCTATGACTATGTCTTATATCTTATGACTAACAAATATGTGACAGTGGTATTACATGCACACATCATTTGATACAATTTTTCACCATTTTAATATTTATTATTTATTTATTTGATGCATTTATTTGATGTTTTTCATTATTTCATTATTGTTTAGGAAGATCAGAATGATTCGAGCAGATTTGTCCTTGAAGACATTTGCTTCAGACAGATCTCATATGGAGGATGCAAATGGGAAATGGCAGAAACCTCCTCCTTCATACCCTTGCATTGAAACTGCTGGTAAGATGACAGAGTTCATAGAATCATAGAATCACCAAGGTTGGAAAAGACCTAAAAGATCATCCAGTCCAACCGTTCACCTATGCCCAATAGCTCCCACTAAACCATGTCCCTCAACACAACATCCAGCCTTTCCTTGAACACCCCCAGGCTCGGTGACTCCACCACCTCCCTGGGCAGTCCATTCCAGTGCCTGACCACCCTTTCTGAAAAGTAATACTTCCTCATGTCCAGCCTGAATCTCCCCTGCCGTAGCTTGAAACCATTCCCTCTGGTCCTATCACTAATGACACGAGAGAAGAGGCCGACCCCCAGCTCACTACAGCCTCCCTTCAGGAAGTTATAGAGAGCAATGAGGTCTCCCCTGAGCCTCCTCTTCTCCAGGCTGAACATTCCCAGCTCCTTCAGCCTCTCCTCATATGGCCTGTGCTCCAGACCCCTCACCAGCTTTGTTGCCCTCCTTTGAATATGTTCCAGGGCCTCAATATCTTTCTTGCAGTGAGGGGCCCAAAACTGGACACAGTACTCGAGGTGCGGCCTCACTAGTTCTGAATATAGGGGAACAATCACCTCTCTGCTCCTGCTTGCAACGCTGTTTCTGATGCAAGCCAGGATGCCATTGGCCTTCTTGGCCACCTGGGCACACTGTCGGCTCATGTTCAGCCGAGCATCAATCAATACCCCCAGGTCCATTTCTTCTACACAGTCCTCCAGCCACACCGCCCCAAGCCTGTAGCGTCGCCTGGGGTTGTTGTAGCCGAAGTGCAGGACCCGGCATTTGGCCTTGTTGAAACTCATCCCATTGGCTTCAGCCCAGCTCTCCAGCCTGTCCAGATCCCTCTGTAGGGCCTCGCTACCCCCAGGCAGATCCACACTTCCAGCCAATTTGGTGTCATCTGCAAATTTACTGAGGGTGCACTCGATGCCCTCATCGAGGTCATCAATAAAGATATTGAAGAGGACAGGCCCCAGCACCGACCCCTGGGGAACACCACTCACGACCGGTCACCAGCTGGATTTCACTCCATTCACCACCACTCTCTGAGCCCGGCCCTCCAGCCAGCTCCTTACCCAGCCAAGAGTGTACCCATCCAAGCCTCGGGCTGCCAGCTTCTGCAGGAGAATGCTGTGGGAGACAGTGTCAAAGGCTTTGCTGAAGTCTAGGTAGACCACATCAACAGCCTTTCCCTCATTCACCAGATGGGTCACTAGATCATAGAAGGAGATCCGGTTGGTCAAGCAGGACCTGCCCTTCATGAACCCATGCTGGCTAGGCCTGATCCCCCGGTCACCCCGCACATGCCGCATGATCTCCCTCAAGACAATCTGCTCCATAGCCTTCCCTGGCACGGAGGTCAGGCTAACAGGCCTGTAGTTCCCCGGATCCTCCTTACGAACTTTCTTGTAAATGGGAGTCACATTGGCAAGCCTCCAGTCTTCTGGGACCTCACCAGTCAACAAGGAGTGCTGACAGATGATGGAAAGCGGCTCAGCTATCACCTCCGCCAGTTCCCTCAGCACTCTCGGGTGGATCTGGTCCTTCTTCAGTGCAAGCTCTGCATGAGGAAATACCCTTTGTAGGGCTTGTAAGATTCTCGAGAGTGTATTTCCTAGAAGAGGTGTCATAATAGGTGACAGTGCTCGGCCCGGTGGTGGCACAGCCCTCTGTGATGCCGGAACGGTTTTCTCCATAGCCATCATAAAATCTTCTGCTTTTATTTTAATAGAATTGACATCGAGTTGCAATTTCTCACTACTCGAGTAGATCTGAGGATAGCGTCGGCGGAGGGCACAGAGAGCAGCCTCAGCACACAAAGATTTGATATCAGCTCCGCAGTACCCTAAATAAACAAAGAATTAAGTGTTACATCAGTCTCAGGCAAAAACATGAGCCAAAGTCCAGGTTTCCAAGATGCAACATTTAAAGAATTTGCAGTCCGAAAAACAAGTGGGTTAACAGAGAATTTAAGCTATTACTGCACAGTAGGGAAGTTTTGTTCTGTGACTGACTGCCTGGTATCCAAGGCATATGAAACAGTTTCCTAATCACAACTTTGTTCTGGGGCAAGATGCCTCAAACCCATTCAGTGTTCTGAGACAACAGTGACAACAACAACAAAAGGGATGCAGATGAAAGCAGCTAATTTTGACTGCTGCGAAGGCACGCCAGCTGCCCAATGGACTGGTTCTGCAGCACAGCACAGCAGCTTGGGTACCGCTGGGTACAAGGTAAGACTCCTTGGAACTCAGTCACAGTCACTAACACGTTTTGTTTTCAGTCTTACCAACACATTCCGTAGCAAGCTCATCTATAAAGGTGTCCAAGAGCTTAGGAGTCCAGTCACGGGTGTGAATCTTGAAAATTTCTTTTCTAGCCTGGAAACAAAAAATTGTTGCATTTCATTTTGTCCTATGTTTTTCTAAAAACAGCAACAACAAAAGAAACAACACTCCCTCAAAAGCTTCATAATACTACAAACAGTTTGCTTGTCTGCTAAACATTTGGTGCAGTTGACACGATAGACGGAAAGGATGCCATCCACAGGGACCTGGACAGGCTTAAAAGGTGGGCCCATGCCAACCTCATGAAGTTCAACAGGGCCAAGCACAGGGCCCTGCACCTGGGTTGGGGCAGTCCCAAGTACAAATACAGGCTGGGTGGAGAATTGCTTGAGAGCAGAGAAGGGTTTGGGAGTGTTCGTTGACAAAAGACTCAACGTGAGCTCACAATGCACACTTGCAGCCCAGAAGGCCATTTGTATACTGGCATGCATTGAAAGAAGTGCAACCAGCAGGTTGAGAGGGGTGACTCTGCCCCTCTGCTCTGCTTTTGTGAGACCCCACCTGGTGTATTGTGTCCAGTTCTGGGGCACCAACACAAGAAGGACATTGAGCTGCTGGATTAAGTCCAGAGGGCCACAAAGACGATCAGAGGGCTAAAGCATCTCCTCTATGAGGACAGGCTGGGAGAATGAGGCTTTTCAGCATAGAGAAGTCTCCAGGGAGATCTTATAGTACCTGAAGAAGGGCTACAGGAAAGCTGGGGAGGGACTTTTTATAGGGAGAAGGAGTGACATGACAAGGGGAAATGGGTTTAATCTGGTACAGCATAGATTTAGACTAGATAGTAGGAAGAAATTCTTCACTGTGAGGGTGGTGAGACACTGGAACAGGTTGCCCAGTGAGGTTGTGGATGCTCCCTCCCTGGAGATGTTTAATGCCAGGCTGGATGGGGTTTTGAGCAGCCTGGTTTAGAGGGAGGTGTCCCTGCCTATAGCAAGGGGATTGCAAGTAGATGATCTTCAGATCACTCCCAACCCAAACCATTCTATAATTTTATAGTTAATTTAATATGTTCATTTTCAAGCTGGAAATCTAATAATTCTAAGTTTATTTATCTTTTTTTCTGAGAACCTGCAGTTAAAGAAAGGGCAATTCTAGCTTACATAAAAGTTTCCAAAATACGTGACCTAATGATCTTCAGCAAAAAAGCATAGAAAACTATCATGAAAAGCATTTTTTATTTTCCCCCTCCAAGAAATTTCTCTTAAATTTGGAAAATTTCATGGTGACAGTCCCATTAGTTCACTGCACTTGCTTTTCTGTCAGTTCATTCAAATAAAGTAATTCCAGTACCACTCTTCAAGCTGCTGCAATTTCTATAAAGAAAATAACTATGACTCAAACTAGACACCAGTTTTAACCTTGGTTAATCACTGCCACTGAACTAGAAGCTTCCCAAGCCCTTCCCCTCTGCAGTGCACTTCACATCTTCACCCAAGCCTCTGTCAATACGAAGCAGTAAGAATGTCAGCTATTATAGGTAACTCCCAATTAGAACAATCTAATGAAGTACGCCTCCATCCACTCATAAGTGAATTACTGAGACCAAGAGCAGAATTTCAAGGTGAAAATGCCCAAGCAGATTAAGTAATTAAGCAAACAAAACAACTTTGGGAAAGCTCTGAATACATTCCATCACCAGTCACGATACAAGTTTTTATGCAAGCAAAAAGTAATTATTGAGGATGTACACCACTTCCTTCACCTTCAAGATGAGAGAACAATAGTTTAAAGCCAGTTTGCATTTTCATTCCTTCTTAAAACATGCCAGTGACAAGCAACATCCTGTTTTTCTTGACTAGTCAGAGTGAAACCAAAAATAATGTAGAGTGAACTACTTGTTGAAGTTGTCATCATATATATTCAGCAGCAGATTTGCTCTGCACTGTATGGAAGTGTCTCCAGATATCAGCCTTTCATCCAATCTGCACAACTTTTTGCTATGAAATCGGACTTTGTCACATTAGCATTAAGGTTGTATTTACTTTCTGACCTCTTTATTTGGGAGGCCAAAGAAGAATTCGCGGTCAAAGCGTCCAGGTCTTCGTAACGCTGGATCGATGGCATCCAGTCGGTTGGTCGCACCAACGACAACCACCTCCCCTCTGCTGTCTAACCCATCCATGAGTGCCAGAAGCGTTGATACGATGGAGCTGATAGAAAAAATACCATTTTTATTCACCGGTTCAGTAAGATTTGATACAATCCACATGACTTAGTGTTGTGTTCAGCTTTGGGCACCTCAATACAGAAAGGACTTTGAGCTTGCTGAAACAGGTCTAAAGAAAGCCAAGTAGGCTTGTGAAGGGCTTGGAGAATATGGCCTATGAGAAGCTAGTTAAAGAAACCGGGGCCATTTAGCCTGGGGAAGAGGAGGTTGAGTGGAGACCTTATGGCTCTTCTCAAATATCCGAAAGGTGATTGCAGTGAGTGGGGTTGGTCTCTTCTCACTGTGGCAGGTGACAGGATGAGGGGAAATGGCCTCGAGTTGCACCAGGGGAGGTTTAGGTTGGATATCTTTACTGAAAGGGTTGTAAAGCGCTGGAATAGGCTCCCTAGGGAGGTGCTGAGTCTCCATCCCTGAACGTGTTTAAAAACCATTTGAATGTGGTGCTCAGGGACTTGATTTTGCAATGGGTTGTTAGTTAGGGTAGTATAATTAGGTTGTGTTTGGACTTTATGGAGAAAGATAGGGAGAAACCCTTCAGCAGGGTCTGTTGTGATAGGACAAGGGGAAATGGTTTCAAACTAAAAGAAAAGCCATTTATGTTGGATGCAAGATAAAAGTTTTTTTTACAATAAGAGTGGTGAGGCTCTGGAACAGGTTGCCAAGAGAGGGGATGGATGCCCTGTCCCTGCCGGTCAGCTGTACGGGCTCTGAGCACCCTCATCTAGCTGTAGGTGTCCATGCTTATCATTGGGGAGTTGGACTAGATGGTCTTTAAGACTCCCAAGTCAAACTAGGATTCCATGATTTTCTTCCAGTTAGGTATCTGATAAGTGACAGAGCTTGTTAAGACACAAACTCCATTAGTGTTGGCTTTAGTTCCTTGATTTCTCTTTAGTATTATTCTGCAGAGAGGAGAAAGGAGAAGCAGCAGGCACGCAGGGTGATTGGAAAATCGCACAAATTAAGATACAAATGAAAACTACAATTCAACTTATTTAAGCAGTAACTGAGAACTTTTACTTGATGGAACAGTGATTTTCTGATTTTTGTTAAAGGAAATGAGACTGGACACATACCAGTGAGCACCTGCTCATTACTAGAGACTGAAAGCTAAAAGCACTTCTGGCTTCCTATTGTACACAGTGGATTGATTTCCAGCTTCCGCGGAAACAAAACCTGAACGCAGAATAGGTGCCAAAGCCTCACACAGCGGACTTGAGAAGGCCGATTCCGAGCAAACCCGTGTGCAGCCGCCCGCCCCACCAGCTTGAGCCGACTGCTGCACCGGCAACCACAGAATCAACCCAGCACGCCCGCGCCGGCGGCGCCCGCCTAAACGCTCCGCCGCGTTGCCCCGCCCTGCCCCGCCCCCTGTGCTTTGGCGCCGCTTTCGGAGCCCGACGGGCGCCATGCGGAGCCGCGCGGAGGTGGACGCCACGCTGCGCACCGCCAAGCTGAACCCCGCCGAGCTGCTGCCGGCAGTGCACTGCCTCAGCTTCGGCCCGCAGGGCGGCGTCGGCGATTGCTGCCTGCTGCAGCTCGAGGCGGGGCTGTGCGCCGAGCTGGAGGCGGGCCGCAGGTACGGGCCGGGCCGCGCGGGCTGCCGGGCGCTGCTCGTCTGTGGGTGTGACTGCCGCGGTGGTGTGAAGGGACGCGGTTTGTTCAAACGCGCCTTGACGGCAGTCTGGGATGGTGCTCTCGGAAAGATGGTTTCGTTTTGGGTGATTCTGTGTGGAGCCAGCGGTTGGACTTGCTGGTCACTGTGGGTCTCTTCCAACTCTTCCAAATCTTCCACGATTATTTCATCGAAATAGCTCTCCTGAGCTTGCACAGTAAGAAAAACGGGGGTAGGATAGTCAGTGTCCTCATGGTTTGCGTGTTGTTACAGGGTGCAGCTGAGTGGCAGTGCCTTAAACAAGCTCAGGTTCTGCTTGCAGACTGTATTCCATCTGACCAGGGCAGCAACTTGAATACTGAAGTTTCTTGCAGTGAAAGAACTTCTTGTTGGGCATCTGGTGACAGCTGCACTGAAATTTGTTTCGAAAAAGCTGGCATCCTTAAAAGAATCTCACTGATCAGGCTCTGGCACAGGCTGCCCAGGGAGGTGGTGGAGTTGCCATCCCTGGAAGTGTCCAAGGAACGTTCAGATGTGGTACTGAGGGACATGGTTTAGTGGGGAAATATTAATGATAGGTGCACAGTTGACTGGATGATCTTGGAGGTCTTTTCCAACACTGGTGATTCTACGATTCTGTAACTCATAAAGTTTTCCTGCTGTAGCAGATAGTTGGGGTGGGATGCAGAGTACCAGCAAGTTACACAGACAGGACGGTGAAGGCCATACATAGTGCTTGTTGTGTCTGGAAGGATGGTTTTGTGACATCTTCCAACTCTGGCCCAAAGCCAGAGAATAAGTTTTAGGTACAGTTTTATATTTCTTCCTTTACCAGCTGCAATGCCACTGATGTAATGCAAATGTTTTAAATGATACAACACTAGAACTCTAAAGTCCTCAGAGATCATAGAATAGCTTAGGTTGGACAGGACCTTAAAAATCATCAAGTCCCAACCCCCTACAATGGGCAGGGCTGCCACCCACCAGCTCAGCTGCCCAGCACCCCATCCAACCTGGCCTTGAACACTTTTGGGGATGGGGCACCCTCAGCTGCTCTGGGCAGCTGTGCCAGTGCTTCACTGCCCTCTGAGTGGAGAGGGTGATGTCTGTTAGCAGGGCTGTTTATACCTATTGGAAGGATGATGGGGTGCCGAATGTTTCCAAGACCTCAGACCTGAGTAGTGCTATGTTCTTGGAGCATAGCTGAGTTTTTTTGTGTTGGTGTTGTGTCCTCACTAAAAAGTTCTGTTTACAAGTATGTGGGCCGAAGAAGGCACTGTGCCTTGATTCTTGTCTGGAAGTGTTAGATATTTATGTTTTTTTTCTGCTTGGAGTTAGTTGTAAGAAAATATGCACGTTTCTTTAACGGAGTTATCTGAAGGACACTGTGCAATAGTTTCTATTTGCTTCCCATTCTATGTTGGGCTAGTTTCAGTCCTCAGGAAAGAACAACTTTAGTCATAATCTACTTTCTAAGGTTCATGCACTTTAAGCATCACTAACCCCTTGTTTTGAGGGTTTTATGTGAATAGACAGATGAGGAGGTTAGGCTATGATCTGTGTAAAAGGCCTTGGATACTGTCTTTCGGAGTTGGAAAACTTGAACAAACATAGAAGATATTTTAGATTAACTGACAATTACGTCTTTACGTTTTGGTATAACATGACTGCCACTACTAAATAGAACTGTGGTTTGTAGCTTCTTTACTAAGTTGTAAACGTGAAAAAATATCAGATGAGTTTAATAGATGTTCATCCTGAAATAGAGAAATAGAGGTACAAATGCATGTTTTAGTGCTTTTTTTTTTTTTTTTTTTTTTTTTTTTTTTTTTTTTTTTTTTTTTTTTTTTTTTTTTTTTTTTCAGCCTGGTAATCCGTGGTGAAAAGGATGAACAAGCAGTGTTGTGCAGCAAAGATAAAACTTACGACATGAAAATAGCAGATACCTCAAATATGCTGCTGTTTATTCCTGGCTGCAAAACTCCGGAAGAGCTGAATGCAGATCAAGCATCTTGTAATATTATTCATTCACAGGTATACCTTTCTGGGTTTTTTGCTTGTTTGCTTTAATTCTCGAATCCCTTATTCTCTGTAATTTTTTGTGTTTTTTTCCAAGATGCTTACGTGAAACCTTGAGTGGCATTTAGTTGCCTAAACATAGACTTGTGCCATTTTAGGTGCTTTGTGGTATTGGTCCAGCTGTAAGCTGCCACTCCAGAAGGATGGAGATCTCCTGTAGCTTCTTTGTATATCTGACAGCCCCAGGAGATGTCTTTACAAACAAGCCTTGCACACAAGGGGCATGCTATACCTTTGGGTGACCAAAATGGCTCTAGAGCTCTTGTGTAGGCAACCGAACTCCATCTGTAATGTATGTTAATTATTGTTTCTAAGAAGTTCAAACTTATGTTTATTTTGAGTGGATAGTAATTACTTGTGGTAGGTATTAAAAGATTTCAAAGAATATCTGATTTCTCAGTGTTGGCAGCTATTTTAAAAATTAGCTGTTTGCACATTGATTCTTATGAGTGCTTTCCCCAAAAGGCAGATTTTACCATGTCATTATTAGTATATTTTAAATACAGAAGTATATTCAAAGTTTACCCTTTTTTTGCAACTAGCATCTGGGGAGATTTGTTGGAGTGGGTGACTTTAGAGCTCTGAGTTCAAAGAATTCATTGTTCTCTGCTATTCTGAAGTGTAGTTAATAAAATTCTTCCAAAAATAGTTAGGAAAATATTACTAGCTCATTATTTGCTCTAATGGATATAATGACATCATTGAGGAGTAATCCTGCTTGTCCTTAGATGAATAAGATGAATATAATAATCACAATATCAACATCATCATTTCTTCCATAAAGTCCTAAGTTCAGCTAGTGGAAAAAAATTAATTCAAACTAAAATAGATTAATGAGAAAATAATTTTCTTCCATATTCTTTTTTGTTATTCTCAGTGATCTCACTAATCTCTGAAGTCATATCTGTCAGCTTAATGTAAATGTGACTTGCATAGGAGTAATTTCTAGAGTTCTGTTTCTGGAAGCTTTTTTCATGTTCTCAGAAACGTTACGTGATGTATTAAGAAGGCAAACTGTGAGACACAGCAAAAGGTGCTGCGTTTGCTGGGTAGTTTGGGGGCTTCATTGCCCTTCTCTCAGAACCTCATGATCACGCTTTGTACCCCTTGGCAGACTGATAGTTACAGCCAGAGCATCTGCCTTTTCATTCAGCTTGCACAAACTGGCTGTAGTTATGAACTCTGAAGTGTAAATTAGAGCAATTTATTTTCTTTTCAGGGTAGAGTGTCTTCGTAATTTATCTCAAGATTGCTCAGAAATGAACTTGGCAGAAAAAGAAGCTAACACTTATGTAAATGCAATTTGACATGGAGGAAGGAAAACAGAATTCTGTATAAAAATACAGCTGAAATTTGTGCTAAGCAAGCTACATAACAGTGGGTTAAAATCTGAGTTTGTTCAGTGTCAGAATTTGAATGGCACTTGTTCCACATGCAGGTTATTTCATGTATCAAACATGTATGTTTGATTTAAATGCAACATTATTTCAAAGTTCTGTTTTCTTGTTTTATGGTTTTCTTTCTTAAATGGACGAGCTTTACAAACAAGTCTGAAAAAGCATTTAGGATATTTATTTGACTTTTTCATGGAGGCTTTTTTACAAGGAAGAAATGTTTCGGACGGTGGTCATAAACCTGCAGCCTGCTCCACCTCTGCCATTCTGTACCCACTGCTGTTGCGGCGGAATCAATACTGGAAGGCTTTGATACCCTCCGTTCTTAAAAGAATCTTCTAATAAAAGCAGGCTGTTCCCTATGAAACACCTCAGAACTACTCGGAAGATCAAGATTTGTCAGATGAGTGTAGTTGAACTGATTGCACCTGAGCTTCCTGCTGGACCTTTTGAATCTGTATGGAACCAGAATAACAAACAGAGATGATGTGTTTATTGCATGGAAGTGTAGCCTGCTGTCTTATTAATGTATGTTTTACTTAATGATGTGAAGTTTCAAGTATTGAGATGTAAAAAGGCATGAGCAAATCCCACCCATGGGAGGAAGGAGGGAAGATGGAAACAGGGTAATATAGGAAGGGTTTTTATCCTAACACTAAGTTCTAGACAGTGATTATGTGACAGCCTATCATTTGTTCATCTCTGCATACTGGTCCCTCAGTCATGTTCACTGCAAACATGTATATTATGAATCAGCTATAGGCTCATTCTTTGTTACTATTGGTAATCTTTTTTTGACTGAAAATATTACAATGGTTGTTTCATCTTAAAAGTAGCTTCTCCATTAATATATTATTTTTTCAGTGACTATTTGAAAACTTTTTGTTGGTAATGTTTTGGTTAAGCTCCTTTGAATCCGAATCGTGGATTAAAATGCTGAAAGAGTCCTTATGTTTTCTTGTAGATTGCTGGCTTCTCCAACAACTATTGGGAACTAAGGAGATGTCGACCTAAACTGAAGAAACTGAGGAAGCTTCTGATGGAAGATCCGTATGAAGGGCCAGGTAGTGTGAAAGATCAGACTGCAACGGCGTCAAAAGTAAGTCATCTAAGTAAGTCTGCTGCCTTGTAGTTGACAATGGGCAAATTAAAATGAAGAAACATTCTATCATCTATCTATCTATCTATGATAATAATGATTCTTAACTAGAAAAATAGCTTTGCTGATGCTTCACAGTGTTGCTTTAAATTAAATTTTAAATCTACTACAAATAGGTAATTATTAGCACTTACAGTGACAAGTTGGTTATCTATCAGTTTTCCAGTAATGAAAGAATCAGCACTGAAAGAGATTTGTGATTTCTCCTTTTATGTGGAGAGTTTCTTGAAGATACGTGATTTAGGAAAGATAGAACACACTCAGTTTTCAGTCTTGCTGTGATACGTAATTTATTATGCCTATTTGAGCTAGTTTGACATCCTGGGAATGCATGGCCCAAAGACTTCTCTATAGTTAGACTGGTTTTTATATTAATCACCCTTTGAGAAACTGTTGTAAATTACAGGAGAAGTTCCAGAGAGTAGTGAAACTTAGAAAACTCAGCCTTGGGGAAAATGTCATCAGTCTTCTTTCTTTCATTATGGCATAATGCATTTTACATGCTTGCTGAAGTAAAATTGGCATAAGAATAACCTGTTTTATCTCCTTTATTTTCCTTGTTGCAGTACACAACAGAAGATTTGCTAGGTCTGATTCAAGCAAGTGAAGAGGAAATACTGCACCAGCTGCAGGCTATTGGTGCCTGTGTAATTGAAGGTATTTGTCTCTAAAGAGTATTCATTACTTACAGAATCATAGGATGGCTTAGGTTGGAAGGAACCTTAAAGATCATTTAGTTCCAACCCCCTGCCATGGGAGGGGGGGGGGGTTGCACCCCACTAGATCAGGCAGTTTTCTGCCTAAATTATTAGTTTTTTCCACATCTTATCTCACGATGGGAATACCCAGACTTCTGTAATATTCCTTCAGAGGAACTGAGTCAAAGTACTGAAGTTTCCTTTTAACACTGATGTTTTTTTCTTCTGTTTGACAGGATGTTGGAGAGTTTTAGAATTTGACTATGAGATGAAACTCTTGAATCACGTGACTCAGCTGATAGACTCAGAGTCCTGGTCTTTGAATAAGGTTCCTTTACGTACGTGTCTCGAGGAGCTTGGACCTCTAGAGCCCATGTAAGCAGTTACTTTTAGTACTTGAAGTTGTCTAAGCCATGATTAATGATTATTAATTAAATCATTATTCATTATTTATTAGAATTGTTGTTTTATAACTCTAGATTCCTTTTACTGGGGCATTAATGATAAACTTTGGCTCTAAAATATGAAGGGCATTAGTAGCTCTCAGCTGTCTCTACCTAGGAGAACACTGCTATTAGCTTTCTAGAGGACAGATAAGTTCCAAACGCTGTGTCCATTTACTTGGTTCCTTGATGTAAGCCAGCACCATAAGCTGTTTCCTTACTTCTTCTAAACGTTTTTCATGTACAGACACACAGACTGCAATTTATTATTTTGTAAGACATGAGAGCCCCATGCCTGGATGCAGTACTCCAGGTGCGGCCTCTGAGGGCAGAGTGGAGGGGAACTGTCACCTCCCTTGCCCTGCTGGTAACCCCTCTTTTGATGCAGTCCGTCATTCTAGGCTGTAAGAGCACGCTGCTGGCCCGTGTCCAGCTTTTTGTCCATCAGGACCTCCAAGACCTTTTCCATAGGGCTGCTCTCAATGTGTTCTTTTGTGTCTGTACTCATATCTGGGATTGCCTCAACCCAAGTGCAGTGCTCTGTACGTGGCCTTGTTAAACCTCATTAGATTCTTGTGTGCCCACTTCTCAAGCCTGATCAGGTCCCTGTGGATGACATCTCTCCCTTCTATTTTGTCAACTGCACCACTCAGCTTGGTGTCATCAGCAAACTTGCTGAGACTGCGCTTGATCCTACTGTCTGTGTCACCGATACACATGCTGAAGAGTACTGGCCTGAAGATGGACAACCGAGGGGCAGCACTTGTGAAAAATACATGAAATATGATACAAACAGGAAATTTATAACACGGTTTTAAAATTTGCCTTTTTTTTTTTTTTTTTCCTCAGTGAGATGATAGAGCATATTCTTTTAAGCTATGGAAGGAAATACACTGATGATGGTAAGTTTGGAGAAGCACGTATGTTTTGAATTTGAAAAACAAAATAGTTACTGAGTAACTGAAAACTTTATGAGGATGGCTCGAACAAATTAATGCGCTACACTAAAACTAAACACTAAGTAAAAGAAAGAAGTAAACAGCGAGATAAAAAATTAGTAAAATTGTTAGAGAAAGTTCCATAGGAAAAAGCTGCTCAACTGTATGAGACACGAGAGAAAATTAATGGACTGACAGAAGTACCTGAAGTGATATTTTAGATGTTTACAAACAGTGGTTTTGTGACTGAAGGTAGATTGCTTTTACAAACTGAATGCAATCTCCTTATAGATACTGTAGGAGATCTTGGATGCCACGTATTTATGCAGTTGATAATAATATTAATTGTGCAACAGATTATAGATGTCCCTGAATTCTTCTTGTAAGAGGCAGCCATCTCCATTGCCTGTCTTACCTATGTACATAATAGGTCAGTGCCTTCATTTAAATTCTTTCTCATGGCTGTTTTCGTCTCACCTTTGACCAAAGTAGAAACTGCACACCACCTTACAGGGCACAGGAGAGCAGTTGTATGATACAGATTGTCCTTCTCTGATTAGTATATTGAAGCACATTGCACAAGGAATAGTTTTGAATTATAGGGAGACTGAAAAGGTGGAAGGCAATATGGCTGACTTTCAGAGAACTTTAGCCAAGTGAGAGTAGAAAGAAATTCTCCTTATTCCTGTAATCTAATATTACAAGGATGACTGCAGAAATAAAAGTTTTAATTGTTCAATGAAGGCAGCAAACATGTTAATACAAGTTATTCAGAGGTAGGAATGAAAACTGGGAAAGCTTACTGTGGAAAAAGGGAAAAGAAGATGATTTGTTCTTCAGCATGAGAAGATATCAATGAAGAAGAATAGAACAGAATGGAAATTTGAGGCTGTTCTCTGTTCTACTATCAAAAAAAAGCAAGAATTCAAGCTATTGTGTCTTTTGTTTCTCAGCAGGGGAGGTTTACTTTGAAATGCATGAAGATAAAATATGCCGAGCTATCGCGCAAATGCTTTTGCAAAATGCAGTTAAATTCAATTTATCAGAGTTTCATGAAGTCTGGCAACAAAGTGTCCCTGAAGGGATGTCAACAAGGCTTGATCAGCTTAAGGTAAAATTGCAAAGTATGAATTCTTTAGTGTTATATCTAGACTTTATGATTGGTGGGGGTTGATTGTATTTCTGTCAGCTTTTAAGTACTATTTCTGACATCCTCCTTGCAGTTAGCAGTGAGTTTTAGGAGGCTTTGGAGATACAGAGAGTAACTTCTTATGCATTCACTGTAGAATGAAGAAAGTTCAATTGTTTTCATTTTAATTAAAGCTTTCTCTGTGATGCTGATCTACAGGGTTTGGCTCTTGTGGATAAAGCCTCAAGACCAGAGACCATCTTTCTGCTAAAAGTAGAAGACTTACCTGAAGATAATCAGGAAAGATTCAACAGCTTATTCAGCATACGGGAAAAATGGACGGAAGCGGATATTACCCCGTATATCCAGTAAGGATATGTTAAAATAAGATTGTATTAAAAAAAAGAAGTCAATTAAGCAGAACTATGCTATAATTGGAGTTCATATTCTTCCCTTTCTGCATGGCTGACTTTCAGCTATGTAGTTATGTCTGAAGTACTGTGTTTTAAATTACTACAAATTCTACATGAATAGAATCCCCGCTCATGTGAACTATAGCTATATTTGTTGAAGCTGATCCACTGAATTTAAATGAGAACTGATTTGATTGAGGCAGACTTCAGCTAAAGAAAATATCCTGAATCTTTACTTAGTCTCCATATTTACAACTCAAGAGCTGTACAGCAGTAGTGCTTCCTAAACTGCATCCTTTTTTGTCCTACGTTACAGTGTTATGTGGAAGACCAAGCCAGGATGCATGTGGACAGGCATAAATGGTAACCCAGAAGCTACTTCATTAATTTTTTTGAGTGGCTCTAAATTTACTTTAATTATTTCAAAGCTAGTTTGAGAGAACAGTAATAATAATTTAAAACAAAAAAAAAGCCTTGCTTCTCAAGGCAATCGTGGTCTTTCCTGTTCCTTAAATTTCAAGCCAAGTTCTAAACTTTAGGTAATTCAGAGCATTCGGAGAGTAACTCTTGCGATTTTCTCCCAATACCCAAGTCCAGCTTATGGCCATATTTACAGTCATTTCACCGAACATCGTGTCTGAAAGCATGTTTAATGCTAACGTCATCTACTTTATTTCCTCTGTAGAGACTTATGTGCAGAGAAGCAGACGGTTGGTGCGCTTCTGACAAAATATGCTCGATCCTCAATGCAAAATGGTATTAAAGTTTATAATTCCAGAAGACCTATCTCATAAAAAATACTCTTTTAAAAACTGAGAATATCGTACGGAGTAACAGTGAATGTTGCTTCTTCCTCCCCCTTCTGGGGGAAAGAGTTGTCAGCAAATGTTATGTGGCATTCTTGAACTGAAGCAGCTGAACTTTGTGAACAAATTTAGTTTCCTGCACAGCTAAGTAGAATGAGAAAGAACTTGCCTCTTCTAGGAAACCATGTCTGCAGCCCATTTCCACCTTCCTCTGTCCGCTTTCTTTTCCTTTGTGTTTACAGTTACACTGGAAGTCAAGGTTCTTGAATATGATTTAGCTGTTTATCCATAAACTGAAGACTATCATTAAAAATTAAAACCTTAGTAATAATTGAATCAAATGGATTTTAACAGCAGAATAAAATGTTTAGTCTTTTGTCCATTAGGGAGCATTTTTAAGCATGCGGATTTTGTTGCTATGTTGACATTTTGAATACTCACACCTTCACAAGCTCATGAATGAATTACTGTTAACTGAGACTAAGCTGGTTCTTTTTGTGACCTTGAATAACATTGACACAAATTCTTGGTAGTTCAACACTTGGCAAAATGCAGCCTTTTAAATATTACAAGGAAAAAAAAGCATAATCAGGTTTGTAAAATCAAGTCTGAAGACATGAGAAAATTGTGTTACGAAGTTCCTGTAAACTGCCATTAGAATGTAGCTGATGTAAAATTCATCTTTTAAAACTGCCTTTGCTTTAAAGAGAACTTGCAAAACTTAGTAATATGAATTTTTATGATTTTGGTATGGACAATAACTGCACATGAAAATTATGCCTTGAAAACTTAGGGTGGAATATTATTTTGCTTGGAGCAATTAATTAGAAATTTGCTATGATATAGCCTTAAAATTGAGTACCCGTAATTGAAATTTCTTGATTATTAAAAGCAGTTTGCATTTGTCAGTGAAACAGTTTCATTACCAAAGGTACATTTAGTAAATGCAAGGTGATCAGTGGAGGGGGATGGAAGAAACAAAATCAAATAATTACACATTTTCTGGATTTTTTACAAATAAAAAGCTGAATAAAAGCTACTTCCTGAGTTTCAGTTATTTTTCTCTATTGATGCAGGATTGATTCCCTGTGTTCCGTATTTCTAAAGCATGTAAGTGTGCTATTTGACCAGTTGCACAGAGGCTCAGCTGGGCTCAGTTCCTGAAAGAATTGCCTTGTTCACTGCCTGGTTTCAACAGCTGTGGTCCTTTCTTTTAATAGCAGTGGTGTTCCCTCTGAGAGATAACAGCAGTCAGAATTTGAAAGCCTTTGAAAGAACTTCAGTTTGACCATATGTGGTTCTTTAGCTGAAATACATAAAACAATTGACAGTTGTGTAGGTTGTTATACAACAGTATATTTATGCTAGCTCTTGTTTGTGAAACAAAATTTAAGTATTACAGGAGTAGTGCTGTATCATAATAGTTAATGTAATGATTTAATATATCTAAAGTGTTTTAACGTGTGATTTTTCTACCTGTTGTTGACAATATTTCTGGTGTGTTTTGTGAACAGAAGTGAAAAGAATAACAGAATTAGCTTCTTTGATGCATTAACTTTAACATAAAGGAGATAAATCAAAACTTGCATATAAGAAGCAGTTGCTGGTTGTGAAGAAATTAAATTTTGTGTTCTGGTAATTCTAACTCAAATCTCTCCACAGGGCAACTAGAGTGTGAAGGAAGAGTGACAGACTGCATTTTTTTTTTTTTTTTTTGTTCTTCCTGCCAAGTTTTGGGCAGCACTGTTAGTATCTTAAATTGGTTTTGGAATCAAAAGGCAGGACTGCAGCCTTTTACTATCTTCCTATCGATCTTTGCTGGGTGCATCCTTGAGTTTGGCCCATAGGTAACTTCGTGCATTCCAAGTACCAGTAAGTGCTTGTCCAGCACTGGCACTTCCCTAGTGCCAAGCAAGAGGGCCACACGTGATTAAGCAACCAGGTTTTGGAGCCGAAGTGCTGGCTTAGTGCAGCTGGAGCCCTGCCTGAAGCAGGGGGGGCACATTACCGTCCCTCTGCGTTCGTGCCTACCCAGGTTGTACCTCACACAGCTGTCAGTTAACCTCGGCCTTGCCGTGAGACCGAACACGCCGGCGGGGTTAACGTTTCCCTTGGGGCGCTACTGCTGTTGCAAACCTACAACGCGAATGGGAACCAAAAAAACGCAAACTTCGCTACCGCGGCTTCCTGTATCCCACCTGCGCCATCTTCCCGCCGGAGCGACGCAACCACCGCCCAGGCTGCGCGCATGCGCACACGTCTCGCTCGGGGCTGCGCCAGAGGCGCGCGGAGCGCATGCGCCTCTTGGATTACTTTCGGAGTTTTGTTTTCTTTTTTTTATTATTATTTTTATTTATGGCTGCCTTAGAGAGTCACCGTGGCGCCGCTTTGAAAAGCAAAATGTGTTTTCTGGAGATTTTGGCTTCTCAAAGAAGCAAAGCTCCTTCGGGCTGGCTGTGACCTTTCACCCGGCGGGGTGAGAGGTTGCCGACAAAATGGCGGCGGCTGCCGCGGCAGGGCGCGTTGGCGGGAGGCGGCCGAGCTGCTGAGGGAGTCCCGCTCGGCCCTGCCCGGCAACCCCGGACGAGAGGGAGCCCAGCCCGGAGCCACGTCCGTAAGACCGAGCCGTGGGCACCGCGCCGCCTCTCCCCTGCCCCCGGCAGGCGTCCTGTCAGCGGGGCGCTGCTGTGTCCGCCCGGCCGCTCCGCAGCCCCTCGGCGCTCTCCGTTATCCGGTCGGTTCCCGTAGCCGCCGTGCGAGCTGCTATCGTACTCCAGCAGAAGGAGGGGGTTGCGAGTTACCTGGTAAAGGGTTATGTAAAAAGGCAGCGTTGTTGGCGTTGTAATCATGATGCTGAGCCGAGCTGGAGATGCCTGACCCGTCAGTCACGGACCTGCTGTGGAGATGAGGGATCGCCTGCAGCGTGGCACGGGGAAAAGCCGCGGGAGCCACCGAGCAAGGAGGATGCTGGTGTCCTTCTGACAGCCTGTGGTGTGTCGCAGTGCTGCTGGTCAGGATGAACAGGAAGAAAGGAGACAAAGGATTTGAGAGCCCAAGGCCATACAAATTATAAGTATCTATTTCTTAAAAGATTGCTATACTTCGGATCCTGATGCGTTTGGAGCAGGCCCTAGGCCAAGTGGTGGTTTTCCACCCGAGGAGCTGAAACTCCAGTTTGGAGAAGCTTGCTCTCAGTGCATGCATGTTGTGGGGTTTATCTTGTGCGATCTCATGGACAGAAAGGCTGTAAAGCGTGCAGTCTCATCTTGCAAATAAATTTACATTGTGCTCCTCGGAGCTTAGAGATCTTTCCAGGCAGTATCAGCACCACAGATCATGCTATCACATTTCGTTGTTATTTGTGTGTCAGGCCCTCTAGTCTCACAGGCTTTTTAATGTATGAACACAAGTATATTTATAAATAAAAGCTAGCATTTGTGCTGAGGAGGTCTGAGCAAATGATCATTTTTTACAGTTAGTTTATAGCCAAATTATAAAGAAATTGGTTGATGTGTCAGAGAATCTTCATGCTTTCATGATGTTCAGCTTGGAGAAAAGAAAGCTCCAGGGAGACCTCATTGTGGCCTTCCAGTACTTGAAGGGAGCACATTAACAGGAGGGGCAATGGCTGTTTATGAGGGTGGATAGTTATAGGACAAGGAGGGATGGTTTTAAACTGAGACAGGGGAGGTTTAGGTTAGATATTAGGAGGAAGTTTTTCACACAGGGGGTGGTGAGGCACTGGAACAGGTTGCCCAAGGAGGTTGTGGATGCCCCATCCCTGGAGGCATTCAAGGCCAGGCTGGATGTGGCTCTGGGCAGCCTGGTCTATGGTTGGCGACCCTGCATGTATTGAAACTGGGGTATTGAAACTAGATGACCATTGTGATCCTTTTCAACCCAGGTGATTCTATTATTCTATGATTCATGTCTTTTTTTTTTTTTTTTTTTTTTTAAATAAGTTTATGATTTCCTTATAAATCTGTATAATTTTAAACAGAACTACTGATGGTATAATAGGGATTTTGGTATGTAGGTGGTGTTTGAATTCATTAGTACTAGATTTTTATAATTTTCTTGTAGGATTTTTATTGAAGTCTCTCAGTTGAAGCCAAGTCCTTTTTTAATGCACAGTCATGAGTATGTTTGTACAGTGTGTGACATGGTGTAAAAGCTGCATCAGTATAAGGCTGTATCTTCAGTCAGTAGTCTGAAGTGTTGAATAGATGCTGTCAACTGCAGAAAATATACAGAAATAAGCTCTGAAAGTTTTTACAAGTTGGAGTTACTATTTTATCTCTTAGAAAATCAGAGTTTGATTTACCAAGAGTTCTAATATGCAACTCAAAACTTAAGTGAATACGTTTGACTTGTTTACAATACTGATCTTGATTAATATATCACAATTGTCTAATAAATTTTTATAACATTCTAACTGTAAAAGTGCATACTGCAACCTTTTTTTTGCACGTAGTACCCACTTAAGTAAATGATGTATGAGAAGCAACTTATCGGGTTCCTCGGATTGCAAGTGTTAGGGCTGCATCCCATTTCCAATATTAGTATCACAGAATCACAAAGTCCTTAGAGTTGGAAGGGACCTCTGAGGGCCATCTGGCCCAACTCCTCTGCACTGAACAGGGACACCACAGCACCACAGCGATTTGCCCATCACTAAAATGTGAGAACTTGATTTCAAGCTATCAGTAATGCTGTGTATTTACGTACACAACATTCAAAACCTTGTGGAATTACCTTCTTATGTTATTAGTGCCATTTGTACTGGTATGATGCTACACTTTGCCTTTATTGGAACTTTTCTGGCCTTGCATGCAGCATGAATTATTTAAGTGAGAGACATAGGCCGTGGCAAATTCTCTCCTTACAAATGCATGCTGTATGCAGAATTTGTCTACACCATATGCTGTATGATCACTCTTTATTTATAACTCTTGGAATATTATTTTAAATACTGATAATTGTGCAAAACCTTACTTTAATTTTTTTTTTTTTTCCAGCACGACTCACCAGGTAGTTTGTATCAACAACATAAATTTTCAGAGAAAGTCTGTTGTAGTAAGTATGTCTTAATAAAATTTGAAAGAAGAAATGGAAAGTGTGGATTTCCTTCATGATTTTAGAAGTAACAGCTGCACACACAAGCTGGTTATGTTCTTCAGCTTCTTATGCTTTCTCTTAAGTCTGTCAGTCATAGAGATGCCTCAAATGAAATACCCTGTAATAGCGATTGTTCTAACCTCTGTGAGGAAAAGCTTTCTAAAAGCTTTCTAAAGGAAAGTGGATAATGCTGCAAAGAAATCTGCAGTCAAGAATTAACTTTTAACAGTGTTAGTTGGTGTTAGGGATAAAGTTATTTGTAGCTTGCATGTGACTTCATGAGATTTGAAGAGGCCTCAAGGCTTGGAGACTATTTGTGAATGTGGATGTATGGCTGAATGGAGTCTACTTAGATTATAAGAGTCATTTTTCAGGCTTAGATGCCAAAGCCTAAAACATGGGCAGAAAAAGGTTGGTAATAAGCTTGATATCTAGTCAGCAGAGGCAAATATTTTCCAGTAAAATAAATATAGTTATCAGTCCTTTTCAAGTTTTGATTTTTATTATTATGTATTTTGTGACTGGGAAAATTCACCTGTTAGATTATATGAAATAAAATGTATTTTAGACGTCTACAAGGAAAATATTATTTTGTAGGTAAAGAATTAATATTTTACCCATGATTTTCTTCTGGAAATGCATTTGATTTGTTTTATTTTTAATATATGGCAAAGATTTTAAAGGAAGTGTTGATTTGTGTTTTCGTAGGGCTACGTGGAACTGACAATATTTCCCACAGTTGCAAACCTGAATAGGATCAAACTGAACAGTAAACAATGCCGGATTTACAGAGTGAGGGTCAATGATTTGGAAGCAGCTTTCATCTATAACGATCCAACGCTGGAGGTTTGTCACCATGAGTCAAAGCAGTAAGTGAAGTGTTTAAAACAACGTGGATGTTGTGTTGTCTTTTGTTGTGAAGCATCACCTATAGTGTTAGCTGGTTTTACTTGTTGATGAAGAAACTGGTAAAAATCTCATGTCCATTTCTTTTTGGTAAGAGAAGCATAATGGCGAAAGTGTTCACTCTGTGTTCTCTTTTGACCTTGCTGAAATGTATGTCCGTGTTTTCACATTTTCTTTTGGATGGCTTGGTGGAGTTTGCAGTTCTCAGAATTGCAAAAGGACTTTCACTGAAAGTGCTACAACTGTTTAACAGTGGCTGATATGAAATGAGACTCTTCTGGATTGGCAGGGACCTCCTGTGATCATCTGGAAGATGTGAGAGAGTAGCATTTAAAACAGTCATAGCACTCAATTATGTTAAGAAAGGAATCAGAAGAGATAATTGATGAAATCGTGTAACTGTTATCATTTTGTGGAGAAAGAACATTGTGTAACATCCTAATGGCACTGTGGCACATCATATCTTTTAAAAATTTTATTTCTTCCTCAAATTATCCTGTTTAAGAGCAGTGAATGAAATCTGAAGGTGAGACATGCCAGGTGAAACACAATAGGCTGAGAGCAGACTGGTTTTCACATTGCTATCAGAACTTAAAAGAGAGCTATCTTTCATTATTCCTGTTCATATAAACCTTTAATTAGTACGTAAAATGTATTTTTAGCTTTTATGTCAGTGATAGTTTGTCCATCAGTCTAAAACATCATTCAGATAAAACTGAAAACCATATTAGATTATTATAGGTCAGGTTTTGATTTCTTCTTGAGTCTTCCGGGCATCACAGCTTTTTTAACAGTCAGTACCTGACTGTCTTGAAAAAAAAACGTTGGAAAGTTATAAAGTAGTTCACTGTGAAGTGTAAAACAATGTGTATAAGTTTACCCTCTGTACACAAGGTGGCAGAGAATCCCATCTAGCTCGTGCATGTAAAGAAGAGACTGGAATCTTTTAAGTACTGCTTCCAGCCTGCAAGTAGTGTTGGAACATATCTGCTTGGGTCTTGTCTAAGACTGTTGCTGTAGTGTTACAGCAGCCTCTGTTGTCCTCTTCTTCCCTATTTTCACTGAAATTCTAGCTTTCTTGATTCTGTCTGTATAAGGAATTTATTTTTCCAAGCTGTAGTATGCAGACATCCCACAGCCTGTATTTGACTACTGAGACAACCACTCATGTCTCAGCCCGTTTACAGTTAAAATGAACAAAGGAGATATTTTCTTCTTCTGTGTGTTTGTTTGTTTTGTTTTATTTTTCCTTGAGAGTGTACACTGTTAAATAGGCACAGCAAAAAAGACTTCTGTTCTGCTCTGATAAGTGAAGTTTGTGGTTATCCTGCTCTTGCTGGGATATTTGCTTCACACATTTGTGATAACTATGGTGCATGTTTGAGAAACTATTGCATTTGAGTATTGTTTTGATATAAAGGAAGACATGCCTTTGTATAGCTTCTTAATGGACACATACTGCTTTCCTGTGTGCATGTACTCTATTCAGTATAATTTTAACCTTGAGCAGTGTATAGCTGTCCATTCATTAATTCATCTACTTGTTGTTTTGTTTGGTTGTGGTTTTTTTTTTTACGTGAATCTTGTAGTTCTTAAGGACATTTTGATATCCTCCAGTGTCACTGGAGGATATGGATGGCTGGTTTAGATGGAAGCAGCAGTAAACTGCAGAAGAGATCTTTGTGACAGCCTTCGGGGCATGTGTTGTAATATTCTTTCATCTGAGAGGCCAGGGATCAGCCTTTAACCTATGCACAAAACAGACAAGTTACTGCTGAATAAAGTGTGTGCTGCTTTGTGATTTCCTGCAATAAATAACTTTCATTTCCACTGGCAGGATTCTTCCTCTAGTTGTAAACTCATGATGCACTTTGTCATTGCTTAATCTTTTCCTAGCAGAAGTGTAGAGAAGTTTTGAAAAAGGGGATGGCAAGCACTTAGCTGTGGGCAAGAAAAGTTCTTTTTTCAATGTGACATACATTCAGATTGTTGTTTTATTAATATATTAATAAATTAATAAGAAAGGTACATGCATAGCATATATACATATAGCGTGCAATGTATTTAAGCTCTGTACTATGTTTTAGAGCAAGACTCCAGAAGTACTAATTTGTAGTTAGGAAGCAAAGTACAAGAGTAGAAGTAGTAGTGAATTACATATGGAGCAAAGATCTTGTTTTATGAAGCTGATGCTAAATACTGCAGAAAGAAAGAAAGTTGTTTATAAACTGTGTTATAAACTGTGTTTGCTCTGCATAGCAGTTACTTAGCAGTAGTGAGGAATGCGGCTGAAAGTTGGCATGGAGGTATTGAGAATCAGTGGGTAGCTTTAAAGAAATGTCTTTACAAGATTGCTCATTGTCAGTCAGTCAGAGGCACATTCTTGGTCAGTAATTAACAGTGTTTTGTGTCTAATCTGTTAATAAAATGACTCTACCAGGAAAACTTGTGAATTCATACTGCTATTTCACTGTCAGCGCACACTTTCCATTAGGAAAACTTAAGTTTATTTCTTGGGATGTAACTTCTGGCTTATGCCCTGTTTTTTGTTTAAAATGGTCATATCCGGAGAGTAGCCTAACCTATGAAAAGATTAGTCTGTGGTCTACATCTTCAAGGGATTCCTTTTACAATGAATCACCCATTTGAACTGGAACACTTCACAAAAATAGAAATATCAGAATAGACTGTTTCCCATAAAATGTTAAGCCCTCTGGAGTCTACCTTTCATGTTATAAAATCATGACCTTTTCCTGTCTATGAGTCCATTGATTTAAAATGTAACCACAGGTTCATCATGAGACTCAAACTTGGAAAAAATCCTTACTGATGTACTGGAAAAGAGTCTCCTATTGACAGTCATGAATTTTCAGAACAAGTTTACATTAAAGTGAAAAATCTTTGAGACATCGTAATCTATTAAAGTGTTACTGTTTTCTCTTGCTAATTTCTTTAATTAAGAAGATAGTTTTCAGTCATGCAGTCTTTTTAAAAGACAGTTTTTCCGATGATATTTGCCTTTGTCAGATGCTGTTTCAAGATAGCTTACAACAGTGTTAGCTGAGGTGGTTTTGATGCCCCTGATAGTCTCCCATGCCTCAGCATTAGCACTGCTCTGAGCCCTTGGTGAGTCACATCAGGGAGTTAAACCAACTGAAAGCTCTCTACCAAAAAAATTTAAGTTGGTTTGAATTCATCATATAGTTGAAGTATATTCCAGTAAACACAATTCAACTACCTTTAGGTGCACTTCAACTATGAAAAAAACATCATGGTTGTGTATTAAAACTTAAGATTGAAGCATTTCTGTATTTAGTCCCGTTTCAGAAGCATTCAAGCTAAGTAGACAAATTGAGTACACCTGCAATTCTGGGTCTTTGCAGTGGCACCAGGGAATGTGTCCATTATCACTGCCTAAGATCAAGAACTGGATGAAAATATGCCCTCAGTATATTTTGGTGTTTGGCTAAGTTTTTCAGATGAGTAAGGCTGAGAATATAAGCATGGTGTTTGACTTATATGGACTTCTGGGATGGTCTTGGCATAGCTAATTACCCTCATTCTTCCAAGTCAGGTACTGTAATTTGGGTTGAGTGCCGTTTTCTTGGTGGGTGGTGAATACAGAGTGGATAGATGAAAGTAAGTAAAATCCTGAAATGAGATCATGTCTGCTTAGTGTAGACTTGAGATTCCATGGAAGAATGGAGTCCACAGCCAAAAGTTAATTTACTCCATTGTTGTGCAGCACCGCTGCAGGGAGCTTTATGCTTGACTGCAGCTCTGTCCCCACAGTTGCTGGATTCATCAGAGGTGCACAGGTTAATGCTCAGGATTCCTTCTGGAAGGCAGAGGTGGCGAGTAACTGAAATACTTTCTCCTCACAGAGAAATCTGTGTACCAGCAGATTAGAATTAAGAGAGACATCGTGCCCAGTTTTGCAGAGTTAAAAATCCATTTTGAAAGAATATGAGAGCTGTAGCATAAAGATGCAAAAGCAAAGTTATTTCTGAACTTGACTGGTGTATCTTTCAGTATGTGAATATGATAATACTGAACAATAAGAAGATAGCATTCAGCTTGTAGCAGTAAGCACACCTATGTGCCTGTTCATTTCATAGGAAAACAGTTAATCCAAGTCACAACTAAAGTAGTGATACTGCTTTAGAATGAAATGCGCTGTCAACTGATATGTAGTCACTTAAACTGCTGTAACCCTATTGTAGAAATTTGTCTGCATCCTAGATAAATGAGTTATTGCAATCTTTTCTTTTTAAATTGTTTTTAAGGACCAAAAAGTATTTTCCTTTTTACCCATGAAATTTGGTATAGAAATCATGTCACTTTAAAAGTTGTTTTGTTTTGTTTTTTGGGGCTCATTGTGTACTTTAAGAATTAAAGTGCTATTTCTGACAGGAGGAATCTCAACTATTTTTCCAATGCCTATGCTGCTGCAGTCAGTGCTGTGGACCCAGATGCTGGAAATGGTGAACTGTGCATTAAAGTTCCCTCAGAGCTCTGGAAACACGTTGATGGTAAAGTAGAGACTATTTACTGAAAGCTTAATTTAAGATGCCACAGAATTGCTATCTGCGAGTTTGTATAGGAGAATAGGAGATCTAAATAAATAGAAATATCATTATGTTATTTTATGAAATGGTGATTACTGTTTTCTTTTGTTGTCACTCTTTTTTCCAGCTGAAGTCTGAAAAATAACTTTGTGATTGTTGGTAAAATGTGGTTGCAGCACCCTTTACAAACTCTGAGTGGTGCTGGGCCCAGAAGTATACATGGGTGTATTGGAATGTAGTGGGTGCTAAATTATAAGTGTTTGAAGCTGCTTAAAGTATACATGTGTCAACAAAGAAAATAATTTACCAGAATCTGTCTATTTACATGTTTATAAAGCTACATTCACTTTGAAAACACTTGTGCAGTGTTGTCAGCTACATCTTACTGGGAAATACTTTTGTTATGTTATTGTAATTTTAGTTAAACTTCCTGTTGTGTTACTTGCAAACCTAGAAAGAAAAATATTCCAAGTATATTTTTTTTCTCAAAGTTGCAGTGCCAGTTTATGGTTGCACTTCTTGGCTAAACTTCTCTATCTGCTTGAATTTCTTTTCTTGCCTGTCTCTTCATAGGTGAGATTTCTGTGAAACTGAACCAAAGCAAAGACACTTCAGTCACAGGAGAAGCTTTAAATATAACAATAAGAGATTTTAAAAAACTGCAAATTTTAAGTGTATCTTTTTAGAATGTGCCTGGTACTTGCAGTTTTGGTAGAAAATTGTTTCAGTAGTGTAACTTCAGCAGTATACAAACAAAATCACGATAAAGGTACAATAACTGTATAAAGATTCTTTACTGTTGAGGAATAGGAAGACTAAGTGCAACTCCAGTTGAAGTTTTTTATCAATTAATAAAAATTCTCATAAATTCATATCCTGTGAATTAAGAGGTCTCAGTTTTGTAAGCTCATGTATTTGTAAGATGCACCTGTAAGGAGGAGGAAGTAAGCAGATAATCTTGAAAGACCAGTAGTTTGAAACTGAATGATTATTCTGAAATAACTTTCACATAAGTTATGTATGTACTCTGATTTCTGTCTTGATGCTGCAGAGTTGAAAGTCCTAAAGGTGCACATAAATTTTTCTCTGGACCAACCAAAAGGAGGTCTTCATTTTGTGGTACCCAACATGGAAGGCAGCATGGCAGAAAGAGGTGCTCATGTCTTTTCATGTGGTTATCAAAATTCTACAAGGTAAGAATACTGTTATTCTTGAATAAGTAGAATAATAAATAATATTGAAGAATGTTAGGCTACAGTTCCTATTTAATCTCAAGCTGTGGGTGTTTGGAATGACAATTTCTCTGAATTCTTGGTAAAACTGAACATTTGAAAACTGAATTGCTGCTTGAAAGAAGCTCACCAGTGTGAAATAGCACTTTACCATGAGGATTTCTAGTCATTACAGGTCGGGAGTTAATGGCAAAGAAATTTGCAGTGCTTTGTGAAAGCAGTGTATATTAATCCGCATTCCCATGTAGTAGAAGTGTGCCGGTGTTGACAATATTAAAAGATACAGTTTGGAACTTGAAAGAAATATCATTTGTGAAACATAAGCATAATTGTTAACCATCTTTCCCACGTGCTGATTTCCCTAGATTTTGGTTTCCTTGCGTTGATTCATATTCTGAGTTGTGTACCTGGAAACTTGAGTATACTGTGGATGCTGCAATGGTGGCTGTTTCAAACGGAGATTTGGTGGAAACTGTGTATACCCATGATATGAGAAAGAAGACATTTCATTATATGCTGGCAATTCCAACTGCTGCTTCTAACATCTCCCTAGCCATAGGACCTTTTGAAATTCTTGTTGATCCATACATGCATGAGGTAATAATCTTCATAGATGTCTCCTTTTCTTTTTAGTAAAGAGGTAGCTACTATTTAAAAAAAAAAAAAAAAAAAATCAGTCTATAAGAAGAGCAAACTGATAAATTTTTATAGAGTTAGACTTGTATAAAGTTGACATTACGAACCATTCTAAACTTCATTTCTGTGCTGAAGTTAACTTTTGGAGAAAACAGTAATACTGAAGGTTACTTATAGCTTCAGCTCTATTAGGTTATCTTGTAAATGATAACACTGGTTCACTAGATGTTATGTGTCTCATTCATTATCATGTAAGAGAAAAATAATACTCCTGAAGACACTAGACTACAAAGTCACAAAAAAAATGTCATGTCATGTTATATGATAGACATCAGTAGGTAGATGTCATCTTTAAACACATTTTTAAAGACAATTGTTTGTTGTTACTCTCACAGTGTAGGTAGATATCCTGGTGCACTTTTCTGCCGTTACAATTACTATCATGGCTTGAAAGTGGTTGGGTTTTTTTCTGTTAGATTTGTGGTAGTCGTACCATTTTTGTTTGTTTTTTTTTTTTCTCTTTCATTAATTAATTTGATGTAAATGGATTTATACATATTCACCAGTTCTGTACCAATTTTTTTCCTTTGTAGGTGACTCACTTTTGCTTGCCACAACTGCTTCCATTGCTCAAACATACCACGTCATACCTTCACGAGGTTTTTGAGTTTTATGAGGAGATTCTGACCTGCCGCTATCCGTACTCCTGCTTCAAGACAGTTTTTATTGACGAAGCGTATGTTGAAGTAGCTGCTTATGCATCCATGAGTATTTTCAGGTTAGTATTTGAGAAAATGATGCTTTTTGAATCCGTGAGCATAGAAACTTTAAGACTATTGGGAAATACCTGATGTTATTATTTTTATAGCTTGAGTTTTGGGTTTCTTAGTATGAAAAAACCATCTTTTGTTGACCCGACAGACTTTTAACAGCATTTCTAATTATATATTTTTTAAAGATGTTGGATTCGCATCTTCAACAAAAAATGGGCAGAGGTTTTCTGATTTAGAAGCTCCATGCATGAAATATTTAAAATCAGCTTAAATGTAGACATTCCATTATGTTTTGTTTTTCTTCAGCTGGGAGAGGGTAGTATGAATCCAAAAGATTTTCACCAATTCAACTACTTTGGCTCTATAAAAGATAAATTCTGTGTATATATAATAGCAGATCTGCCCAGATTAATGTTATTTAAAAAAAAAAAAAAAAAAAAAAGCTGATCTCTTGCTGGAAAACCAGTGAAAGAAATAGTGTATTTGTTTTGGCTTTTAAAACAAGGTCTCTTTTTTATTTATTTATTTCTGGGGGGGGTTGCTTTGCTTGAGCTTGTGCTCATACTGTGTTATTCTCTTTTTATGGGGTCCAGCACAAATCTCTTGCACAGCGCAATGATTATAGATGAAACTCCACTGACAAGGAGGTGCTTGGCACAAGCCCTGGCCCAGCAGTTTTTTGGGTGTTTTATATCCAGAATGTCCTGGTAAGTATTTTCCTGTGGAACTCACTAGAAAAAGGGAAATTTAGGGAACTGAAATTTGTTTTGTCTATTGTATTTTACCAGAATTATAAGTGAAGAAGTAACTGTAGAACAAGCAGAAGAATAATAAAACCATCTCAGTAAATGAAAATCCAGGATACCTTTTTTTTTTTTCCCTTAGAACAGGAATGTGAGATGTGTACGTTCAGAGAACTGTAGTGGTTAAATGTGTCTTCTCTCAAATTATTTTACTCACTGTGCTGTGCTTTGGGAGCTGTACATTCATAGAGGATTATTACCAGAGAATTTCTGTCAGAGATCTGCCATTCTTTTGCTTTGGATTCCAGCTCATGTTCATTTTGTGGTTTTTCTCCACGTTCTTCTCGCTTAAGACGTAACTCTAAAGGTGTTTGTAAGTAGGTGTCCATTGAATTGTGCAGGTAGGTATTTTGTCTCATTGCTGTCCAAATGTTCTCCATTGCATTGAGAGAGGTATCAAGAAATTAAGATCATGTAGATTAGGAGACATTTTTACTTTCCTATCTATTTCCATTGTTTTGTTACGGTTTCAGAGGTAGTTTGCTTTTATGTTTTAATGTGGACTTCTGTGGTAGAAGTTCAGTTTCTCACTGGCTCTTCAGTTTCATCGGACCCATCCAGGGGCCAAGTAACATAAATTGGTTCACAGCTCATCAGTCTTCTATTGACTTAGAGAATGTTAATATAACCTGCTGAAACCTGTAGCTATTTTTGAGCTAGTTAAAAATACCATCCATTATGAAATACTTCTGAAGTGTCATAATTCGTGGTTCTTTCTCATTATAGGTCAGATGAATGGGTGCTAAAGGGAATCTCTGGTTACATATATGGCCTTTGGATGAAAAAAAACTTTTGGTGTTAATGAATATCGCCACTGGATTAAACAGGTAATAACATAATAGTAGTATTTCCTACTTATATTGTAATTTGTGATGTAGTATCAAAGTTTAAAGCTAACACCAAATATATTAACCTAAAGTATGTTTCTGCAACTATCTTAACAAATAGTAGATTTCATCTTTTTTTTGTGCAATTGGTTTTTTCTTGAGTTTTTGCTCACAGACAGGAAAAAATTAACAAGAAAAAACAGTACTATTTAATACTTAAAATAGGATGCAAAATTCATAAGGAGATCTTTTGGTGAACTGAAGTTGTAATACTGTGATGTTCCTGTACCTTAGAAGGCCCTGGTTTTAGAATCAACAGTGGATCAGGTATTTTTTGGCCTCATTTAAATACTAGCTTTATAGTAAAACAGTAGAAGAATACCTGTTGAAGTTGTCTCAAGTTTCTCTCAAGTCAGTTGATAATATACATATCATAGTGGTTTATCCTGTTAGAAAAGCATAGAATCATAGAATGTTTACATGGGTTGAGAGTGGTAGGACAAGGGGGAATGGTTTTAAACTGAGACAGGGGAGGTTTAGGTTAGATATTAGGAGGAAGTTTTTCACACAGGGTGGTGAAAAACTGGGGCACTGGAACCAGGTTGCCCAAGGAGGCTGTGGATGCCCCATCCCTGGAGACATTCAAGGCAGGCTGGATGTGGCTCTGAGCAGCCTGGTCTGCTGGTTGTTGACCCTGCACACAGCAGAAGGGTTGAAAACTAGATGGCCATTGTGGTTCTTTTCAACCCAGGCCATTCTACGATTATATGACTGGTTTGGATTGGAAGGGACCTTTAAGATCATCAAGTTCGAACACCCCCCACTCTGGACAGGGACACCTCCCTCTGGGCCAGGCTGCTCAAAACCCCATTGAACCTGGTGTTGAAAACTTCCAGGGAGACCCTTCAGGGAGGGAGCACCCACAACTTCTCTGGGCAATCAGTTCCAGTGTCTCACCAGCCTTCACAGTAAAGAATTTCCCCTCATCCTGTTACTGTATGCCCTTATAAAAAGTCCCTCTCCAGCTTTTCTCTAGGCCCCCTTTGGGTACTGGGAAGTCTGCTATAAGGTCTCCCCAGAGCCTTCTCCAGGCTGAAGAGTGAACTCTTCCAGCCTGTCCCTGGAGGAGAGATTGTCCAGCCCTCTGTTTGTCTTTCATGGCTCATGGCTTTCCTCTGAACTTGCTTCAACAGCTTGATGTCTTTCTTGTGGTGGGGGCCCCAAAACTGGATGCAGTACTCCAGGTGGGGTCTCATGAGAGCAGAGTAGAGGGGCAGAATCACCTCCTTCGACCTTCTGTCACACTTCTCTTCATGCAACCCAAGAAACGTTTGGCTTTCTGGACTGCAAGTACACATTCGTTACGTTATCGTTATGTTTGGCTTCTGTTGAGTCTTTCATCAACTGACACCGCCCAAATCCTTCTCTTCAGGGTTGCTGTCAAGCCTTTCTCCTCCCAGTCTGTATGTGCTTAGGATCACCCTGATCCAGGTGCAGGACCTTGCACTTGGTCTTGTTGAACTTCATGAGGTTGACATGGGCCCACTTCTCAAGTCTCTCCAGGACCCTCTTGGTGGCATCCCTTCCCTCTAGTGTATCAACTGCACCACTCAGCTTGGTGTCATCTTGCAAACTTGGGAGGTGTGCACTTGATCCCACTGTTTGTGTTGCTTACAAAGTTGTTAAATGACACTGGTCTCAGCACTGATTCCTGAGTAACATCACTGAGGAACATCGTCACTAGTTTCCACTTGAATGTTGAGCCATTGACTGCAAGTCTCTGAGCAAGCCACGTAGACTGACAAGCATCATTTTCCCAGACTGATGTAACTTGAGGACCATTGAAAGTTTATGATGAATGCTCTGTCTTTATTTCATTCTTCTGTGATCAATCTGGTGAGCAGGAAAGTATACTTCGTTTTGTATGGGCTTGGCAGTTTTCTCATATTCTAGGATATGGATAGACTTTAAGGATAAGACTGAGGAAGTCATTCAAGAAGAGTTACTTACCCACAACTACTTGTCTTTACACTTCTGTTCTTTGTTCATATTATTAATTAGCTCACTTTCCCAAGGAACGCGTTAAAAAACAGTATGAATGTGTGATAAGAGTAAACCAAGTAACTTTTTGAAAGAGATACAGTGCAGTCTTGCTTCTGACCAGTTGTGTATGATGAGTGAAGAGATGACACTCTTTGGTGCTCAGATATTTCTGTGCCCGGCATATTGCAAGATTGCATGTACCTTCTTTGAATCAGAACATACTGTGGATGGTTTTGGAGATGGGAAGGGGAACTTGTTGGGATTGTTGGACCTGAAACTTTCAATGTCTGTGGTGAAAGTTGATAGCTTTTTGTTTTCATTCAGATTATTTTTTCCATTAGAGTCACCTGTATTGGAAAAGAAAGTTCTGTCTGTTGGTTATATTTCTAAATGTAATGGTGTGAGACAGGAACTTAATAGTCATAACAGCAGTGACTCTTCACTCTTTTCAGTGACATTCGTTTATAGAAAGATGTATATCTTCTGCATCTTGTCACATTTTTTCTACCAATGGGCTTTAATTACTTCTCTTACCCACGCAGGTACCCAGTACCCTATCCTTACCTGAATGGTTGCCCAAGGCATGTTCACCTCACCAGTCTTGTGCTAAACGTGGTTGTACAATAGAGAACACCAGAGTCCAGTGCTGGGTGCAGAGTTGCTTCTGAGTATTAAATGTTCATGTTCTCTCCCTATGTGTTAGTTAAGTGCTTCCACATAGAACTGAGAAATGCTGCTGTCACAGCTTCCCTTACTGTTTTTAACGTATTATTAGCATACAAAAGGATGCAAATTGATAGGAATCAATACACATCAAAATGTGTTAACATTGGAAATTCCTTGTCTAACATTGGATTGCAGACAACAGTTCAGTCTCCTTATGCTAAAACTGACCTGATTTGATCCAGAAGCCATGTTGACTGTTGGATGACAGTGAGCAAACATCCTGCCTTAAGTGTGCTTGTTAACATGGGCACAGCAGCACACAAATTCAGACACAGAGCCTGCTTCTGTCTGGCTTGGATGTAGGTCAAGGTGAGGTGAGCTTTTATATTCTGCAGTCTCCTATGTAGCAGTACCCAGTATTACTTTACTCTGAGTGGAAACATTCAAAAAAAAAAAAAAGGATCAGAAGAAACTTACTCAGAGGACAATAATATTCTTCAGATGTGTTGATATTAGGTTTAGATTATTATAGATTTAGGTGTTGTAGCTCGACCCCACAATCAAGATCGAGAGCAAGAGTTAACTGCCAGTTTCAACT
>NC_136815.1:12906937-12974487 GCF_951394365.1 Tetrao urogallus
AAAGGATGAGAGGGAAGATAGAGCCAGGATTTTGGCCTGAGCTATTTCTAGAGTGGTTAGTAATCTTTAGGCTTTTTTAGAGTACAGTTAGCTTTCTTTTCCTATGCTTTTTTTGCGTTCAACATATATTTTGCATTTCTTTGTTACACTTACCTGTTATGATATGTTTCCTGCCAACTATATTTGCGTTATTGCAAATTTACTTCAATTTACAATAATCAGAATAAAAATTAGATTGGTTAATCCTATTTTCAACTAAATTAAAATATGGAAAGAAATATCCAGAAAAAAGTAACTTCTCCTACAAATTAACTTCTGCACAGAACAGCTATCTCAAATTCTTTTCATATGTATTGCAACAAAAACTTTGCTCTTCAGAATATTTCTTCTGAAAGAAAAAAATTCCATAGCTTAGGAGAACAAAAGAAAATAAACTTCAGGTTAACACTTCTGTAGATGAATGTTTCAAAATCCTCATTACGTTTTCATGTTGTGTTCTCCTTTTCTGATTTTGATTTTCTTCAGTTTTTGTGGTAGCACAAAATTAAAAGCTTCAAGAGATGTTAAATAGATGTATTTGAAGTGGGAGAAGCATATTTACAGGTTTAGGTAGGATTAGGGGTCAATCATTTGATGTGTGCTCAAGAGCATGAGTGTTCTAAATTTTAATGGAAGAACTAATTCACTTTTCACTTTGACAAAGGTTCTAGGCCCATATTGCTAATTTTAATTCCTGTTTGATGATAATTTGATAACAGCTTTAAGAATTGAATGATGAAATGTTCAGTGGAAGAAACACATTACAATGGAATGAAATACAAATGACAACTCTCAAATTCAAATGAACCAGTCTGTTTTGATTTGCTGTTTAATACTATAAACAGTAACAAAATCAATCAACACTTGGTAAATTTAAGAAGGCCAAGAATGTGGTCCCTAGCTTGGTTGTAATTTGTAAGAATTTTACCAAAGTCAATCAAGTAAGTATTTTGAAGCTGGACAAGTAGTTTTATACCAAGACCAAATTATTATATAATGTCTGAGCCACAACCTCAATTTCCTTTTTGCATTTCAGTGTCATGGTTGCTAACCCTTCCTTACCCTACAATACAGAAATGTTCAGAATAACAGGGCAGGTTAGATATGGAAGACTTCAGTAGTTTCTAAACAACAGGAAAGAGCAAGTAGTAAACCTAAGCATGTTCTTATTCATATATTCAGTACACTTAGAATGGGTAGTATTGCTTAGATTCAGAAATACATATGTTTTTTTAATCTTATGTTTATACTGACATTTGTGAGTAAAGCCGAGGAAATCTCCCATTAAATAACAGGATAGGAAAAGAATACTGAGGTGTTGTGACTGTCTTGGTCCTTGCCATCTCCTGAAATCTTAAGAGTTGCAGTTAAGAAGACAAGTGCTGGTATTTTGTGCTGTTAAAATGCTTCTTACTGGCATACAACATTGAAGTGCATGGAAAGATTAAAATTAAAATACTTGTTTCATAGGTCTTTGAAGATTCTAGACGTTGTCTTTTCCAGAGATAGCTGGTATGAAAGCTCAAGCTTCTACCTGTTGTTTTTGTTACAATTCTTTAATTAATTAATTCTGTCTTGCAGTGTCATAAAATCTTTGGACAAGTTATCCGATCCATCCTGAAACGCTTTAGTTAGGTGATCTGTAAGTGAGAATCACAGGAAAACCCTATTTTGAACTCAGGAATGTTAAGCAGCTGGTATTTTCTGTATTACAGTGGCTAATTTGTCATTCTCCATCAGCCAACATAAAATAAGTCTGGATTCCTTCTTCTTAAGAAGTTGGCCTGACATGGCATGGGTCCATTTCTGAAGATGCTTGTTATTAGTTCATAGAAAAAAGTTCAAATGTCAAGCACAATAAAATACAGTTTCCTCAACTTTGGTTCATCATTAAAATAAACTCAGACTTGCCTTCTCAAATAATTAAAAAGGGGCAGAAAGGTCTTATTTTTCTAGGGAGGTACAGTTACTCTTCTACTTTGAAACTAGACTATAGGTCTGCTTATGTTCTGGAAGGTAAAACTTCAAAACACCCCAAAATTAATTTTTTGGTGTTTTATTGCTGTACAGCCACTAAGTTCTATTTTAAAAGTTTCAGAATTTCACTGTCTGTTTTCTGATATGGAATGAAGTTAAACCATTTGAAATATTTCGCTTTAGACACAACTGTTGTGACTGAGCACCACAGGAAGTTCAAGCTATGGAAGTGGTGTGGCAGCGTTAACATAGTGCTTTGCAAAGCCTTCTTTGGCATGAGATCTAATTTAGAAGGCATCCATTTTCCAAAGTATTGAAAGCGTAAAGTTGCTAACAAAAGTAAAGTAATTCCTCTGGCTCATCACGTGAAAGTCTGCTATGAATCTTATAACTCCTCCTCTTCTTTAGTTAGAGCAATTGTTTACTTGATTGTGAATGTTTGTATTTTGTACTTTTAAATGGAAGTGGGGCAGGTAGAATGTCAAGTCATGAGTAGTTTCCAGACTCAAGTCAGGGATTCCCTGCTGTGTTTTTTCACTCCATCAGTGTCTTTTAGAGAAGTTACAGTGCGGCTTGCATTACTTTTCTGTACAGCACTTGCTTGATTCTGTATGTGCACCCCTGCAACCTTTCTGTACAGTCATTTATTTATTAAAATGTCATAATTAATAATAGTGTTAAAGCAATAGAAGAGATCCTAATGGTTGCTGTATCTGTAATTTTTGTTGCTAATAAGTTTTTTAGTTTTCTTTCCATAAATTGCAAAATAGAATGGTTTTTTTTTTTTTTTTCTTGTTATTTTTCAGCCCTGCATCACATTTACATTTTTCTATTAAACACCCCCATACCTTGTCCTGGGAATATTACACTATGTTCCAGTGTAAAGCACATCTTGTCATGAGACTGATTGAGAATAGGATCAGCATGGAGTTTATGTTACAGGTCAGTATTTAAATGTTTTTGTGACATACAGAGAACTTCCTGTCTTTATTGGTGGCTTCTGTTCATAAAATGGAGATTAAAAAAGATCACATCAGTTTATGATAGGATTCCATTTGTATTTTCAATTTCAAAAGTATAGAACAAATATAAAATTGTTAGAATAAGGTTCACTGATACTCTTGTGTATAATTAGTAATATTTTTAATATATTGCTTATTCTCTTAATATTTAAGTATTCCTTTGCTTTGAATTGTTGTGACTGTTTATGACACTGAGAACCTGTTTTACTGACTCATAGCTAGTCTCTGTAGTTGATGTAATCAAATTATAAATGAAGTCATGAGCATCCAGCTTCTTCTCTTTCCCCTATATCAATCTTCCATGGTAGGGGGAGCAGAAATCTTCATACTGGAAGAAGCAGTGGAATAGAAAAATAGAAAACCTGTAGTTTTTCATGGTTTTTTTTTTTTTTTTTTTTTTTTTTTTTTTTTTTTTTTTAATGTTTCATGATTATCTTAAAAAAGAGGCTGCTACAAACACCCAACTAGGGACACATTTTTGTAGCAGTTTCAGATGCCTTTTTTTTTTTTTTTTTTTTTAAAGCACATCTTGTTTGAGCATCTGGTAAAATATGTCAAACTTGTCAGTTTTATATATATTTTTGTTGCCCTCTTTTTTATGTTTTAATAAAAATACTAATTAAAAAAGGAGTTCTGTTACCTTATACATTAACTATATTATATATTTTTTATGAGAGCAATGATAATTTCTCTTCACGCAATGCAATGCAAGCAAGCTGAAGGGTTGGACACCCATGTGCTGAAAGCTATTAACAGCAGCTGTTGTCAGGCTGAAAATACAGGAGATTGAAAGCTTTCCTTAAAAAAAAAAATTAAATTATTCTTTGTAATATATAAAAAAACCTAATACAATAGCAAAAAGGTAAATGAAGAACCTCAATGCTTTGTTTCTAAAAAGCGGATATATTCCATGATCTGTTTTACTGTAGATAATTTTGGAAAATGTACAGACTCTTCCTAATTTTTATATTAAGCCATACATAGTAAAGCAGTATGTGACGTGCCAGCTTAAGTTACAGAACAAACAGGAAACTCCTAGAAAGCTGCTTAGCATGCTTGTTAACCTCTGCATTATGGTTTCATATTTTTTTGGAAGCCAGGTGATGAGGTTTTGTTTTTTTTTATTTAGTTCTAGTTTATTTGCACATAAACAGGAAAGAAAAGCTTATTTTGTGCATTAAAGTGCTCAATTAAAACAATAACTTTTTTTTATCATTTTAGGTTTTCAACAAGCTGTTGAGTCTGGCTAGCACGGCTTCATCTCAGAAGTTCCAGTCACACATGTGGAGTCAGATGTTGGTTTCCACATCTGGGTTTTTGAAATCTATCTCAAATGTCTCTGGCAAGGACATCCAACCTCTAATAAAGCAGTGGGTGTATCCTTTTTATTCTTGGTCTGGATTGTTAATATTGAGAATGATTTTTTTTTTTTTTTATTGGCACTACTAAAGGAATGTGAAGGAAGGTATTTCATATCTTTAAACAGTTAAGTACATTATTCTTTGAATTAGAAATCGATGTGAGACCCAGGTTCACTGTCCTTTTGTAGTCATTCAGCATATGCTATCATTTGAGGTGTTCTTTACCATAAGGGATTATGATAGCTGCGATTTTTATTTTGAAAGAAGCACAAGAACTCTGGTGGAATTTAAGGCCAAATTATACTAAAGGGATTCCAGAGGACACTGCCCATAGAAATATGCTGAAGTCTGACATGGAAAATACTATAGTCTGGTGCACTTTTAGAAGTGATTTCCAGTAAATCAGCATGGAATGAGTAACCTAAAGCACAGATTAATAGTTTAATGCATTTAATAGCTTGGTAGCTTGCGTTAGTCCAAAGTTGGGTAGAATAAACCTTTAATTGTTCATTTTTCAAATGTCTGTGATACTAATCAAGAAATAGAGTTTCTTGTTTTAGATTGTTTTGAGGGCAAATTTGAATTTGCTTTATTTAACTGGTTTCACTGGGAGTTTTAGTTATTGTGGCAGCAGATTAAAATGGTACATGACTTCAGCAAAGCCATGTTTTATTGTTAAAACAGAAAGCAAAAATAGCTGCTTATCTTTAGAGTATTTTAATGGATTTTCACTACCAATAACATCCATGCATCTGTTTCTAACTAAAAAATCAGTGTAAAAGTAATATTTGTAGAATAATCATCAAAAGTGCACACAATGCGAAGACATTATTCCAACTTTCGTATTTTGATGAAACAAACACTTGAGGAAAGTCGATATTTTATCTGTATACACTGAAACTGCACCTGTGTCTAAATGTCAGCGCTGCTATCTGAGGTAAGTGGATCACTCGCAGTCACCTTGCAGCCTTCTCTTCTTGAGGCTGAACAGCCCCAGCTCTCTCAGCCTGTCTCATGGGAAAGGTGTTCCATCCTTTGGATCATGTTTGTGGCCACCTTCTGGCTGCGCTGCAACAGCTCTGTCTCTCTCCTGTACTGAGGACTTCACATCTGGACGCAGTTCTCCAGGTGAGGCCTCACCAACGCAGAGCAGAGGGGCAGGATCACCTTCCTGCTGGCCATGCTTCTTTTGATGCAGCCCAGGATATGGTTGGCTTTCTGGGCTGTGAGGGCACACATTGCTGGCTCATGTCCAGCTTCCCTTCCACCAGTACCCCCAGGTCTTTCTTGGCAGGGCTGCACTCAATCCTTTCATCCCCCAGCTTGTAGTATTAACTGAAGAGTATCATAGAATCATAGAATTGCTCAAGTAAGAAAAGACCTTAAAGATCTTCAAGTCCAGCCACAACCTAATCATACAATCCTAAATCTAACAATCCTCCCCTAAATCATGTCCTTGAGCACCACATCCAAACACATCCAGGGATGGTGACTCAACCACCTCTATGGGGAACCTATTCCTGTGCTTAACAACCCTTACTGTGAAGAAGTTTTTCCTGATATCCAACCTAGACTTACCCTAGCACAACTGGAGGCCATTTCCCCTCATCCTGTCACCAGTGAGAAGAGACCAATCCCACTCTTGCTGCAAACACCTTTCAGATATTGGAAGAGAGCAGTAAAGTCTCCCCTCAGCCTCCTTTTCCCCTGATTGAGCAGCCCCAATTCCTTCAGTCACTCCTCAAAATTATATTAATAGTGAAATTTCTGAAGATCTCGGTTCATTTATCTGAGTGCATATCAAAGATGTGGGAGTGTGGGGAGGTCTGATGTATTTCTTTTTTCCTGTTATTTCTGTTCTTTTTTTAAATAATTTTCACTTTTTTTTTTTTTTTTTTTTTTTTTTACTGTTGTACAGGAATGTACATTAAAAATCTTTTTAAAGGGAAAAAAGTAAAAAAATCCTTATGAAAGAAACATGTTTTCATTTCCTGATTTTCTTGGGCTTGGAAATTCTAGGAGTAAGCATAAAACAAGTGTAAAAAGTGAGTGAAAAGTTTGAGAATTGTATTTATTGCATTATGCCGTAGATTTCCTATACTGCTTTTCAGAGATCAGAGCGGGGTAGTCAAATTTTATGGTAGCTTTGCATTTAATAGAAAACGAAATGTTTTGGAATTGGAAATAAAACAAGACTACACATCTCCTGGGACTCAGAAATACGTGGTAAGGTCAATTTTCCATATTGTAACTATACACTTAAGTATGATGGGAACAGTAAAAGGTGTTATTTTGAATGGTAATAATCTTTTTAATTTTAAGGGCCCTCTTAAAGTGACAGTTCAAGAACTTGATGGATCGTTTAACCATACGTTACAGATTGAAGAAAACAGTCTTAAACATGATATACCTTGCCATTCTAAAAGCAGAAGGTAAGGATTAAAAATTACTTGCCAGTATAGATAAGTAAAAATGTCGAGGGCATTGAGTTCTGTAAAGAACTTGTTTGTGTGGGAGAAGAAGTTAAAGACTCTAATAGTTCATGAAACAGTTCAAAATGCTTTTGAATGGGATGCCTCACATGGGAGGATCTTCGCTCATGAAAAACATACATAGTTTTCAGTTGAGTCCCAAGTCTATTCCTTAAGCCTAATAAGCAAGGAAAATAGTCTACTGCCTATATGAATTCTCGGGTTTTTGATACGTTTTAGTAGCTACCTTGGACTGTTCTTTGTTTATTTGATGTGTACTTCTTACTACTGTGGGAGCTGAGTTCAAAGCAACCAGAAAGTATTGATTATTTTCTGAAGAAAACTAACGCACAGCTCAACTGGTTTTTATGTGTATTGGGGAGAGCATTATTTTTTGGTGTGGTAAATTACACATAATACTACAGCATTTTTAAGCTTACCTTATCTAGTATAATAATTTTTTGAACAACCTTTTTTGTTGATTATTTTTCCTTTTTTTTTTTTTTTTTTTTTAATAGAAATAAGAAGAAAAAGATTCCACTGATGAATGGAGAGGAGGTGGATATGGATCTTTCTGCTATGGAGTAAGTTTGTTTGCTGATGTTTTCAGTGTGAGACAGAGCCTTGTTCCTGTTGTGTGTTTTTTAAAGAATTAGATAATAAAGTTGTGCTTCATTATATGACTGGCAGATTTCAAGTCGTAAGTCAGATTAAAAAAAAATCATTTTCAATTACAAATGAGTGGTGAAATGTTTCATACTGAGAAGAATCTGCTGGGTGAGGTCAGTTGAAAATGTTTTGCTCCATGGAAGCAAAATCTTGCTCAATGTGAATATTTGTTTTACCCTTCTAGTTTTGGAGCAGTGTTCCTTTTAGAGGCACTGAAGGTGTTGATAGTTTGTTTAGTGGCTGATCAAAGTAGACTCTTCATGGAAACTAATGGTGTCTCATTGAAGAAGAGCAGTTTACTCTTTGAATTATTCCTTGTAAGATAAGCCTCATGTAAAATATGAATAATTTTATAGGGAATCATTTTGTTGCATAAATTGCTGTTATAACTCCTATATTAACAACAGACATTTGAATAGATTTTTAAATTGTATTTAATAGCCTTTAGCATTAAGTATTGGTAACTTGATTTTGTGTTCAGGTTGTCTAGTATATTATACTTAGATCCTAATTTCTTCTTAGAACTGCCTTTGAAAGGGCATATGACTTTATGCAAAGCACTTACACTTTATCTGCTAACGTTCTCAGAAAAGTGCTGCTCAGTTCTGACAGCTTTGGTGCCTGAGGACAAAGGTTGAGATGTATTGAGATTACATAGTAGTTTATCACAAATGAATGTCTGTTGGTTAAAAACAGTGAAGTGCAGCATACACTGACATGTTTGGGATTTGGAGAGTTGCCCTGGGAGTCTGTAGAATTGCCATCTTAGGAGCAGTAGACTGGATGAGGTGACTCTCAAAAGTTCCTTCTAACCTCAATTCTTTTACAGTTCTTGGGCATTTCAAATATACTTAATAATTTGAAAATAATTCAAAAATCAAAACATCTTTCGGCATTCTACAGCCTTGAAATGTTGTAGGCTATTAACGTTTTTCATGTCTGTCTTAGTGCTGATTCCCCTTTGCTCTGGATAAGAATAGACCCCGATATGTCGGTACTGAGGAAGGTAGAGTTTGAACAATCTGATTTCATGTGGCAGTATCAGCTTCGATATGAGAGAGATGTGGTTGCACAAGAAGAAGCCATTCTGGCATTGGAAAAGTTCCCTACACCAGCATCACGACTTGCACTGACTGATATACTAGAACAGGAGCAGTGCTTCTACCGAGTGAGAATGCTAGCCTGCTTCTGCCTTGCAAAGGTGAGGTTGTGTGGATGGGAATAGGAAAGAAATCTGCTAGACACTAAAGGATTTGAAAATGGGTCAAAATTCACCACAGTACTTAAGTTGGCTTGATTATGTAGCCTCTTAAAAATGTTTGCCAGGTATTTTTAACTTGACTGATTTGAAAGGAAAGCGGTATTATTTTAGTCTGTAGATGGAGACTGCAGAAGGCTTTCATAATTGTTGAAATTGAGATGTCAGACATGAAAACCACAAGAGATTTTTCCAGATTTCATTAAGTGGCAGAAATAAAAGACTTCTATTTAATATTTTTCGGAGCCAAAGTACATTTATTTTTTTTTTTGTTTTACTGGGTAGTTCCTTGGCCTCTCTGTTGAGAAATCTGAAGTTCTGAAATTCATCTGTCTGTCTTACGTAAATTCAGATTCCTGCTCTGTTTTGTATTAAGTTGAACAGGGCGCAAGATAAATACAGTGTTGGTCTGCAGTTAAATATTCAACAGCCAGATAGTGGCCTTCCTTGAAGAAGGAAGATATTTTTTGTTTAGATACAAAATTAACATTAAGAATGTAAAGTAGAGATCCCTATAAAACATATGGATGGAAACAGAAAAGAATAAATAAGAAATTTTAAAAAGGCACATTACTGGTGAACTTAGGCACAAAGGCACACTAACTATTGCTATGCAATATTGTTTCTGGTGTATACTTGTATGGAAATACATACTTTGGCCATATTTTGAAAGTCAGAATCCAACAGATGCTTAATCGTATATTTTAATATTATGAAACATTGATGTAATACTACCAGTTTTTGTGCTGGAATCAATGCTGCTGCTACCTGACTTAAAATATGTGTATTTCATACTGAATTCATTTGGAATATTTGGAAGTGTAAATGCCTTCCATGAATATTAAAAGAGCAGTTGTCAAAGTGTTGAAATTCAATGTTTTTTTCCTGTCTTTACATTGAAATCTTATGCATTTGTCTGCAGATAATCATAACCAGTTTTTCTTAGTTGTATTTCTGTGAAATTTGTATGAAATTGTAGTCCTAGAAGAAAAAAAGTAAAACAGCTGGGATAAAGGTGGTTGATTCTCAGAAAGAAATGATCACGATTAGTGAGAAGTATGGCTGTGATAGTAAATCAAGGTGAAGAGGCATGGAAGGATGGATGGGATTGTAGATACACTTGTCCAAGGTACCTAGAAGGAAAATGTAATTTATTCTGTTAGTAGCTCCACCATGAGGCTACTAGTAAGAGTTGCTTCCTGTTGACTCAGATCAATTTTCAAGTATAGAAAAATTCAGAATTTCTAATCTTTGCCAGGAAAAGTCAAATCTTCCATGTTTCATCAGTGAGAAGGTTCTTTTTTCTTAATTTGCAGCTTTTGGCTGGATTGTGGTTACTGTTCTGAAACGTTCTAGGTGAACTTACGTAGACACAGGAAAATGATAGGTGATAATGCAGTTATAAAACCAAACTTACTGCGCTTTCTAAATGTACTGCATGCTTCGTTGTGAAACAGCACTTCAATCAAGTATCCAGATAATATAATTAAATCCTCATTGATGGAGTAAATACATGTTATGCGAGCACGCAAACATTCACACACTGCTGAGTAGTTCATGGCAAGTGATCCTACAGAGAAAAGTGTTATGATACTAATATCAAGCTGTAAGCAGGATGATTTATCCACCTGTAAGTTGTGGTCTGCTGCAGTGCTGGGATGTGCTGTAAGGTTTAAAAACAACCACTGACAAAACAAACTCCCAACAATGAGGATTTCCAGAGCCATTCATGTTAGTTACTTTTTAGGTAAAAATAAATAGCCAGATTTTGTGTGAAAGATGCAGACACAGAGTTGAAGTGGTGATTCTGCTACTGTTGATTTAATTTGAAAATACCATTCTTTTTTGTATATTTTGCAACATGAAACTTTAAGAATTGGAAAAAAAAAATCAAACATTGTAAACAAAATAAAATTTGTAAAACATACAAATAAAATTGTAATGAATTGGGAATGTCTTATAAATGCAGTAGTCTCTTGTAATTATTTTTTATTTGCAGTTTTGTTTGCAGTTTTAAGTTCATCATTGTGGTTTCTCACTAGCCTTTGTGATTAAGCTTCCTCTGTGGGAAGATTTGTTATGCCCATTATAAGAAAAGCTACATGTGTATCTGTAGCTGGAGAACTTCTGTTTTTGTAGAAGGACTGCACTGTTTTATTTCCCTTTAGCTTTCCTTTAGAGGAAAGGACTTAAAAGGAAAATGGCTTTAATAGTAATGCCTCCATCTTACATAGGAGAGATGGTGATACTGATTGCTACCCATCTTCAAGGAACCACCTGCTTTTCTTACTGCATGTGTAATGCCATGTAGAATGAGATTACCTAAATTGGAAGTAAATGGTCAAAATCATTTTTCCTCTGTGTGAAAACGTTTCCCTTAGTTTTTGGAGAATCTGAAGCAGTGTAAAGTCCAAAACTGTATGATGTGTTGGTCCCATTTGTTAATACGCTCACCATGCTCAGGTACTCTTCTCTGCATGCTTTCATTTCACAAATACACGAACCCCAGGGTGTTGGGAAGGCATAATGACAGTTTGTCCTTGTAGAACTTCCTTACCTCAGAACAGATGATAGCAATAGATTTGTCTCAGTACATTGATTGCAAAGTAAAATTAAAGCTGAATGGCAGTTGCAGTGTTCAGAAGGCATCTGGAAGAGGTGCTACAAGATATGGTTTAGTAGCTTAGTGGGTAGTAATGGTGATAGGAGAACAGTTGGACTAGATCTTGTAGGTCCTTGTGATTCTATGATTCTGCATTAGCTAACTTTTATTTTGCTTTAGGGGTGGTCTTTTAGTGTTAGAGTGGCTAAGGCTGAGGTTACTGGCAGGGTATATTTGGGATGTTGGTATTGTAAAAACCTCTTCCATCACTGGCTTCTCTGAAGTCAGAAAATTTGGCTTAATAAACACAGAATATTCATCTAAATAGAAAAGATTAAGTAATTAAAAACAGACGTTTGTCATGGAAAGGTGTTTGGACGCAGACATCTTCCAAGTGAAACAACTACCTAAAAATGTATATTTAATGTAGAGAAGATGTATTGGAGATGGCAGGGTAAACTTAGCTAATGTAATATAATATATTGTTGAAAATATGTTTGTATTTGAAGGGCAGTACATTCCTGGCAATATTATTTCTTATTTGGGGAAATTTTTATTTCTTTACAGCCAATTTAAACTTACAGCAATGATGGTAATGTGATTTCTCTTTCCTCTAATTATATAGATTGCAAATTCCATGGTAAGTACATGGACAGGACCACCAGCCATGAAGTCGCTCTTTACCCGAATGTTTTGCTGTAAGACTTGTCCAAACATTGTGAAGACCAACAACTTCATGAACTTTCAAAGCTACTTTCTGCAAAAGGTAAAATTTGTTTTTCCATTGAACTCTTTAAATTAAATGTCAAAAAGAAAATGTTCCTATGGAGGATGACTTCTGGAACATGAATAGCACAGTCTCACTTTGCTTTCATTAAATGTTGAAAAGAACTGGTTCTTTTCTATTTTATATCCTTTTCTTTCATCTTCATTAAGAAATAGTTAACAGAAATTCTTATCATTTTTCTCTGAACAGCAGCAGTTAAATTAGCAATTTCTTCAGAAGACTGTAGTACACATAATAATTAGTTGAAAATATTTGAGTTCTTAAAGTGAATGTACTGCACAGTAACAAAACTAATCATCAGGATGATCAGAGGGCTGAAATGCCTATCCTGTGAAGATAGGCTGAGGGCTTGTTCAGCCTGGAGGAGAGAAGGCTGAGAGGAGACCTCATTTCAGCCTTCCAGAATTTAAAAGGGGTTATAAACAGGAGGGGAGTCAACTTTTTGCAAGGGTAGGCAGTGATAGAACAAGGGAAAATGTCTCTAAGCTCAAGGAGGGAGGGTTTAGATTGGATGTCAGGGGGAAGTTCTTTACAGAGAGAGTGGTGAGGTGCTGGAACAGGCTGCACAGAAAGGTTGTGGGTGCCCCGTCCCTGGAGGTGTTCAAGGCCAGGTTGGATGGGCCCTGGGCAGCCTGGTCTAGTACCAGATCTGGAGGTTGGTGGCCCTCAGTTGGAACTCAGTGATCCTTTGATTTCCTTCCAACCCGAGCCATTCTATGATCTGCTCTTGTGGATGAATTTGTCAGCCATCTTCGGCATTGATTTCATTATGTAAATAAAATCTTACAAATTTCAACTTAAATTGGTGGCCTTTTTAGTTCAAGGCACTATTTAAATCTTCTTTCTGCCTGCTTTCCGCTGACTGTCAGCATCATGCTGCTACAGATTCTTTTCATGTTAAGCACTTTTTTTTCCTGAGACGTATAAGTGTACAGTGAATAACAACTAAAACAAATGACAGTGGTTTGTCTCTCAAGGCTAACTTTATAATTGCTTGATGATTGAATTCTTAATTCAGATGTATCGTATTACTGATCAGAGAAAATTAAATTTTATTTCTCCCAAACTGCTTCATCCTTCTCCCCACCCTTCTCTTTTTTGAACAGTCATTTGTCGTCTTCTGCTCTTTTTCTCATTGTTCATTTTCTCCCACTGTCTTAATGCTTTTGTCCCTTACATTTTTAATCTCATGTTATAAATTTATATTTCCACGATAAAGATTCCTGAAACTATTTGAGTGGATTCTAAAAGAAATATCTAGATCTAAAAGAAATATCTAAAAGAAATACCTATTTGTCTGATAATTCTTTAGCACCACTGACTGTATTGGGTGTATACCTCTTGATCGTACATATCAGGCACAGACACCAGGTCCACACACAAATACTCAACTTGGATGTCAGTCTCAGAATGAATTTCACCATTTTCTTTGCTTCATTATTTTCCATTCCTTACCTTTTAGATAGTGCCTTGAACTGAGTCATTTCTTGGACGTGTAACTTTTTCTGTCTGCTCTGTGACTGATTATTGAGCAATAATTGCATTACTTTTTGAACTGAAAGTTCTGTAGCATATGGTCTTTCAAAAAGAAATTTCTGTCAGAGATACGTTTCTGCAAATCTAATTGCTTGTTTTCAAGGTATAGCTCTTTTCAGAGTGTAACTGTCACTTCACTGTTGTAAGAATGATATTAGCATTAATTTTATTACACAGACTATGCCGGTCGCCATGGCCCTTCTGAGAGATGTTCACAACCTCTGTCCTAAGGAGGTTTTGATGTTTATTTTGGATTTGATCAAGTATAATGATAACAGGAAGAATAAGGTAAGGAATGTGTTTATTTTACTCTCTCACTTTTTTGTTGGAGAATCTTAAAGTTAATACACTGTACGATGTATTATGCCACTAATGTAAATACGTAGCTAGGAGAGTTGATAAAAGGTGATATGCTAAACTAAACAGTATGTTAAAGAATACTCTGTAGCTGACATTTGAGGTGACATTTGAGGTTTCTTGGTTGTTTCTCTTGGAGAAAACTCTGTGTTTGTTGACTTATCATGGATCTTAAAATGTGTACGAGGGTTAACATTTTCTGCATGAATGTAGCATTGGAAATTAAGCACTTTTGAGAAGAATGTCTAAAAGAGCAAGGAAATAATTTTTTGTTAACGGTATGTACAGAACAGAATAACCTACATCTAGTTAAGTAGAAGGTGGAGCTCATTTTAGTGTTGTTTCATCACTAAACTGAAGCCCCTGAGTTGAAAGTATCATCTTAAGTTCCTTAGCATATAGAATACATCTGAAGGATGATCCTTTAAGATCCTAAGATCATAAGAAGTTTCACGTCCCTAGTTAAGAATCATCTGCAAGGATGATTCCAAAGTAATCTTTGGAATTAAGTACCTGATGTTTAGTGGAACAAGACTGAAGCCTCTTAAAACTTAACTTTCTGGTGTGTAGAAGCCAGGAAAATTGAAGTGAGAGGATGATAGAAGGTGGAGAGGTAGAGTTCAGACAGGATGTGCTGAATTGTACCAGTATCTCTCTACCACCAAAGGAAATATCCCACTTCACTTTTCCTTATGTCCCTTCTAAGCATACGTTAGAAACCTGCTGTATCTGTCACTCTTTGGCTTGCTTAGGTTAAATTAGATGATATGCAAACTCAGTACTTCATTCTGCTTTTATATTTTTTTATAATGTTATACTTTTTATTTCTTTTTATAATTTTATTTCTGTACTCCTGCTGTTTAGTAAATTGATGTGACCAATAAATGCAAGAGCTAGCACAAGGGAAGGGCTTGGAACTGTGAGCATGAGAAAAGGAGCAAAAGCAGAAGCAAGATTTTCCTTAATAAGCAGAGGCATCAGTTAGTTCACTTAGGAGCTCTTGAAGTGGCTACTTATATAAACCCTCTTATTTTCAGAGATGTCGGGTGACCATTAACCTTGATAACCTTTGTACTGAGTAGAAAAAGAGGCAAGTAGTTATGGGTGCTAGTGTTTAGAAAGAATTACTTTTATTTCTAAATCTTGAAAATTTTCATTACTTGACTTTTCAATTTTTGTAAAACAATGTATTACTATTAATATGGTTATATTCCAGAGTGAAGAATAATGTAATATAAGATAGTTTATCTGTTTGCTTGAACTCAAATCCATTTTTCAGAACAAATTTATTTAACTATTTTGCTTTCTCAGTTTGTCACATGGTTTCTGTTTTAAGATCTTATTCTGTAACAGTGCTTCAACATTACTCAACTTTTTAAGAATATATTTTGTTATATCTTGTATCTAAATGCTGTTTTTTATCTAGTTTTCAGACAACTACTATCGTGCTGAGCTGATTGATGCCCTAGCCAACTCTGTGACTCCTGCAGTCAGTGTGAACAATGAAGTACGAACACTGGATAACCTAAATCCTGACGTTCGACTTATTCTTGAAGAAATTACCCGTTTCCTAAATATGGAGAAGCTTCTTCCTAGCTATAGACACACGATTACAGTCAGGTGTGGTTTAATAATCACTGAAACATAGAATGGCTTGGAAGGGCTGGAAGGGACCTCAAGATCACCTAGTTCCAACCGCTCCCCTGCAGTGGGTAGGGTTGTTAACCACTACATCAGACTGCCCAGGAACACATCAAACCTGTCCCAGGGATGGGACATTAAGTTCTCTGGGCACCTTGTGCCAGTGCCTCACTACCTTCTGAGTGAAGAATTTGTAACATCTAACCTAAGCCTCCCCTTTTTCAGTTTAAATCCATTTCCCCTTGTTCTCACACCATCTACTTGCATAAAAAGTCAGTCCCCCTCCTGCTTGTAAGCTCCCTTCAAATACTGGAAGACTACAGTAAAGTCACCCCGGACCCTTCACTTCCCCAAGCTAAACAATCCCAGCTCCCTCAGCCTTTCATCATGGGAAAGGTGCTTCAGCTCTCTGAGTATCTTTGTGGCCCTCCTCTGGACCGACAGTTTCATTTCCTTCCTGTTCTGCAGGCCCCAGGCCTGGGCATGTTACTCCAGATGGGGCCTGACAAGGGCGGAATACAGGGGGACAATCACCTCCCTCTCCCTACTAGCCACCCCTCTTTTGATTGAGCCCAGGGTAGCATTGGCCTTCAAAGCTGCAAGAGCACACTGCTGGCTCATGTCCAGCTTTTCCTTCATCAGGACTCATTTTGTTGTACACATACAAGAGAGCAGTCACTACTTTCTTGGTTTTGTGTACTCTTCTGTAGTTTTAGCTCGTATACTTTAGTCTTAAATGGCAAACTCTTGGCTGTTTCCAAAAGTTGGTAGTGTAAGTTCATCTTGACTGCTCTGTTGTTCAAGATTAATCTCTGTCGATGTAGATTGTTAAGAGCAGACACCAATTGATCGTGCTTTTGCTTCTTTGATGAGAAATTTATGAAAGTTTTGCAAAAAGCATAATTGTAGCAATATCTATAGAGCATACGACAGTAATCTGAGCTATTTTTTTTCTGTGCAGGTACAGTTGTATTTAAATCAATATGAGTTTAACACAATTTTTCTTCAATGTTTCTGCCTAACTCAGAGTTACTCAGTGCTGTATTAATAATGTAGAAATAATTGTTGATTAATATTAGAGAAAGACTACTTGATTCTGAAGGAAGAAACTGTATACTTTGTGGATGGCATTTTGGAAGCCTAATGTAAATTTTCTTTCTTCTGCTTCTAGCTGTTTAAAAGCTATTAGAGTGCTTCAAAAGAATGGTCATGTCCCAAGTGATCCTGCTCTCTTCAAGTCATACGCAGAATATGGGCACTTTGTAGATGTCCGAATAGCAGCATTGGAGGCTGTGGTTGATTACACAAAAGGTACTCTTTCATGTATTTTGACAATTTGTAACACATGTGATATAGTAAAAGGTGTAACAGTTACCTCGTTAATACTAGGTTGAAGTATCCTCCAACAGAAGAGCTTATGTTGATGTGTTGATAAGAAAGGCTGGTAATACAAATGTTATGAAGATGTGAGCGTTATTTCTCAGTGTTCCACAGATTGAATCAGACATCTGAAGTTTTGAAACACTGAGTAGACTGATGAGTAGTGGTAAGGGGTGCTGAGAGGTGCTGCTGATTTTACATCATTTGTAGAGGTTTTGATTCAGTTGAGTTCAGCGATGTCAGAGTTCTTGGCTTTGCTTTATCTTACTATTCTCAACTTTTTTTTCACGTGTGCATTTTGTAACTGTACATTTTGGAACCTTAAATTATTTTAATGAGTGTTGGTTTATTCCACCTTGCCATTTGTTATACACAGCCAATGTGAGATGTTTCTGTTTCATTACATGATAAACATAAGTTGACTGCTGGAGACCTTTGGGGAAAAAAAATAAATAAATAAACTAAATAGCTTTCTTGAATGTTAAAGTTGAGAGGTTTCCTAGAGGGAATTGGAAACTAATGATTTTCATGTATAAAATTAAGTACTAGATTGTAATTCACCAGTCATTCTGGATCTCTGACACACTGTGCATGTGCCATTTGATACCTCTATGAGTGGCAGAACAAAGGAAAATGGCTTTGAGGAAAATTTAGGTTGGGTATTAGGGGGAAGTGGTTGTATTAGAATCACCAAAGTTAGAAAAGACCTCCAAGAATATCTAGTCCAATTATCCACCTACCACCAGTATTTCCCCGCTAAACCATGTCCCTTAGGACCACATCTAAACGTTTCTTGAACATCTCCAGGGACAGTGACTCAGCCACCTCCCTGGACAGCCCGTTATAGCACCTGACCACTCTTTGCAAGAGGAAATTATTCCTAAGATTCAAACTGAACCTCACCTGGCCTAACTTGAGGCTGTTCCCTCTTGTCCTAATGCTAATTATGCGGGAGAAGAGGCTGACCCCTGCCTTTCAGGTAATTATAGAGGGCAATAACGTTGCCCCTGAGTGTCCTCCAGACTTTAACAATCCCAGTTCCCTTGGCCACTTCTCATAAGAATTGTGCTCCAGACTCTTTACCAGCTTCATTGCTCTTCTCTGGACATGGTCTTGCAGTGAGGAGCCCAAAACTGAACACAGTACTCAAGGTGCTGCCTCACCAGAGCTGAGTACAGAAAGATGATTGCCTTCCTGCTCCTGCTGGCTATGCTATTTCTTATACAAGCCAAGATGCCATTGGCCTTCTTGGCCATCTGGGAACACTGTGGCTTGTGTTCAGCTGAGTGTCTGTCAACACCACTAGGTCTGTTTTCTCAGCACAGTCTTCTCAGCTACTCTGCCCCAAGAGTATTGAAGAGTAACAAACCCATTGCCTGGGTTTGTTGATGCCAAAGTGAAGGACCCGGCAGTTGGTCTTGTTGAATTTCATTCCATTGGCCTCAACCCAGCTATCCAGCCTGTCCAGATCCTTCTGTAGTGCCTTTCTACCCTCAGGCAGATCAGCACTTCATCCCAGCTTGATGTCATCTGCAAAACTTAATGCCTTTATCCAAGTCATCAGTAAAGATATTAAATGGGACAGGCCTCAATACCAGCCCCTAGGGAACACCACTTGTGGCCACTCACCAACTGGATTTGACTCCATTCACCACCACCTTTTGGTCCTGGCCCTCCAGCCAGTCAGCCAGTTCTTTACCCAGCGAGGAACGTATGGGTATGCAGCATGGGCTGCCAGCTTCTCCAGGAGCATACTGTGGGAGACAGTGTCAAAGCTTTACTGCAGTCAAGGTAGACTTCACCACCAGCTTTTCCCTCATCCACCAGGTGGGTCACTTATCAAAAAAAGAGATGAGGTCAATCAGGCAGGACCTGCTTTTCACGAACCCATGCTGACTGGGCCTTATCACCTGATTATCACCTGATCATCCTGTAAATGCCATGTGGTCTCACTCAAGATGATCTGTTCCATAACCTTCCCTGACACCAAGGTCAGGCTCGCAGGCCTGTAGTTCCCTGAATCCTCCTTACAACACTTCTTGTAGATTCACGGTGGCAGGCTTCCAGCACTCAGGGACCTCTCTGGTTGACCAGGACCATTGATAAATGCTAAGTATTGTGAAGTAATATATTATGTCTTTAAAAGAGCTGATCAAAATGGGATGAAGTGTAAGTAAGGTATGGTAAGTTGCCCAAAATACTCTACAGATACAGGACGGGAGAACCTGAATGGTAAAAAATCGTAGGAAGATTACTTGAAGAAGTTGAGCTAAATGGAAGTTTAGACTGAGCTTGCTATGAGGTTTGGAAATAATGGATTATAGAATTCCAGCACTGTTCTACCTTACCAACAACAACTTCTCTGATGAAGAGGTAGCAGAGATAAATAGATATCTGCCACAAAGTCAATATGATTCCCAACACAGCCTACTATCTTAACTGACTGTCAGTGTTGTTTCTCTAATACTACTTCAAATAAAACCAAACTTATCCCTTGCTCCTCCTGTTAGACTAGGTAGCTTTTGGTGTAAATCTGAAAGCTCAGTGTGCTAACAAAATCCAGCTACACATGTAGAAGTTAGAAGGGTTTGTCTAGCAAGACCCAAAGTCTCTGGCTTTGGAAGAAGAAAGGATGGGCCATCTTGTGCCAAGATGTCTGATTCTCATCATTCCTGGTTACCTGGTTTCCAGTTCATACTGGATGTGAAACAGCAGCTATCAAATGGCTGTTGCTTGTGCCAAAGCTGCCTTTTTAACAGTTTGTATAAAGGGAGCTGACCGATTTTTGTTATTTCCATAAAAAGAGAAGTCTGTATTTTCTGGGGCAGTGTGGAACTCCCATGTTTTTCTATCAACTCTCAGAGCAGAAATAGCACTGCTTTTTTTTTTTTTTTTTTTTTTTTTTCTTCAAGGTACTTTAAAAGAAATAATTTCTCCATGGAACAGAAGAAGTTGTTTTCTTTGCTGTTAATAGTAAGCTTTTTCTGAGACATGGTAACTCTAAAATGCTTGAGGCAGCATACAAGGACTTGGGCAGTTAGTCTAAACTTGAAGTGAATGGATTTTATTAACATTTTTAAAGGTAGCTTCTGATAGCTCAGTGACTACTAGCTGTTACATATATATACTTCCAAGAAGTTGCATATTGTAAGAGGTAACAACAAACTGTACTCATAAATATCCGTGACTACCCAATTGCATGAATGAAAATTTCAAGTCTCATAGGTCCTCTGCTGCAACTGAGAAACTGACATCAAGCTAATAAGATTTATTTTCCTGAAGATCAGGTTAAATTTATCACTGCTCCTCAAAATGTCATGTTGCTCTACAAATTTGAGGAGTGTTAGTAGCAGAGCTTTGGAAGTCTAGCTTTGTAAAGCAAATGCTAAAGCAAATGCTAAAGAAGGCATACTGTATTTCAGGCACAAGTAGGTTTAGGAAACCAAAAAAGACTTCTCTAACTACAAAAGCTATTGTGCTTCTTGATTCTATTGTCCTCTACTATCAGCCTGAAGGTCTCCAAGTGGCTCCATTCTCTTATCAACCATTTAAAAATACATTTTCTTTTTTTGCAGTTAAAATCATTTCAGCTTTCTTACGATTATGATTTAATGTGTTCACACGTGTTCTGTTTTTCTTGCTGCATGGTTATACAATATTATTTTTCTTCCATGCAAAACAACTTCTGTATGCAATGTTCTATCTGCCTCTATTCCAAGCAGGGTAGCTGCCAGGAAAAGCACTGTGCGTGGAGTTGAGCGCAGGCAGCCTCTAATCCCTTCAAAGCACGTCCTGTGCATAGCTTTTAAAGGTTTCCCAGATTTTTAAGGCAAATCTGCCACTGTGGTCCTAGTCTGTTCAGATGCATCATTCCCAATCAACCCAAACTGCATAACTGCGATCTGAATGGTGCAGAACATGAGCTAGTAAATCCCATTTAGAGGCAGAGAATAACTGCCTGGTCCTATTCCTTGTCAGCGTAAGCAGTTCTGTTGTGGCTAGATTGCAGGAAGAGCAGAGCTAACTTTCAAGCTGCCTGCTAAAGACTCTTCAGCAAAGATTTAAACAGTTTAAATAAGATGACTTTGTCTTTGTGTCAGGCAGCATTTTCTAAGAGGCGTATGCTGATAAGACTGAAAATATATTTTAATTTCAGAGTATGCTGATTTTTTAAAAAAACTAAGGAGGGTTTCATAGTGTGCTTAGAGTTTTAAGTAAGCCTTGTTGTCTTCCGCTTTCTACCTGGTTTATAGATAATGGTCACTGATTGTTTTGTATAAGAATTGTCTATTCTCTGTTCTGTGTGGAAATTGCAGTATAGATTGTTGAAAGGATATTTGGATGTGTTGGTACTGTGTGCTTCCTAAAGTAAAGAAGGTTATTTTCTCTGTGATCAGCACTCATAACAAAGTCATGTTCGAAGAATCAGAGTTGGTAGTTACTGAACAACTTGGGCATGAAGGAGTTATGTGCATATTTTTATTTTGCTGTGAAGTTAAACCATGTAAACCACCTTTTTCTTGGAATTTGTGTTATAATTAATGAAATTTTGGCTGCAGTGATTCAGACCTTTCACTAGCTAATTACAGGAAGCCATGACCATCTTATACAAACTTTGTTTTTTTCTGTCTATTTATAGCTATTTTATTTTATTATTTGCAGTTGATAGGAGCTACGAAGAATTACAGTGGCTGCTCACAATGGTTCAGAATGATCCTGTGCCCTACATAAGGTTAGTGAGTCGGTGTTTTTACTAATGCTGGAACCTACTGCATAAATTCTTGGTCAGGACTTGTTAGAATAGATCCAGTGCTTAGCTGCTTGATACTTTACAAAAAACAATTTATCTCCTTGTTGTTTTACATAATGCCTGTGCATTTTGTTGTTTCAGCAGTTGACATCTCAGAAGATAATGTACGTGGTTCTTATTCTCCCTTATATTATTTTTATCTCTCATGTTCTGTTCCTCTTGTGAATATCTGAAGTTAGAAATCATTTCCTAATCATAAATGACATAGACAAGTCTGATATTGCATATGGCAAGAAGATACTGTGATATTTGTACAGTAGTTGAAACGTAATGCATACGATGCTTTGCCAGCCATGAGTGCAAAGCAATTGTTAGACTGTAGATGGGGTGAAAGGATAACATATGAAAATACAGTGTAACTTCTAGTATTTCCTGTATCAACTTCATTTTCAGCATTGTGTGATTGTATATTATAGCACATTCATTATGGAACTTGTAACATCTCAGTTCATAATGATTCTTCTTCCACAGCACGCACTTTCTATGGTTACCACTACTTCAATGAATTTCAGAGATTGAAAGTATTACTTTTTCTCTCCGTTTAGCTACTCTCTTAAAAAAAATGTTGTAGTTTTAAGATTATCATCTATTTTCTTCTATCATTCTTGTTAACAAAAGTAGGTATGGTTCCAGTCACTAGTGGAGGCATAGCTTCAGTCCAGGAAAGAATTTTCGTTTTGAGTCTCATTAAAGAGGGTGTGGAATGTAAACCTCTTCTGAAAGGAAGAAGAAAAAAGTCAGAACTGATAGAGTTTTCTTGTCCTAAATATATAACACAGCATGGGGAAGCTTCTTATACAGAGAATGTAGTTAAAATTGGAACTCACAATTATTATCATTGATAAAATGTTTCTGAGGCTAGATTTAAAGTGGAAAACTCTATCTGCTTTCAGTTCAAGTGTATGAGTATTGTAAATAAACACAGTAAGCATGGAATTTTTATACACCTATGCAACTAAAGAGTGACAATTTTCCTTTCCAGAAGTGTTTGCCAGTCAATGGTTTTGTTCCAGTCATTTGCATCACAGTCATAAAAATTTAAAATATTTAAAAATCCTTTGATGCCAGTATGAAAGCAGTTTATTGGTCAGCCTAACTCCAGGTTGTGAGCATGCAAAAAAGACTGTGGTTAAACTGAATGGTATAATACAGCCTACAGTTTTGTACCTAACTGTTAAGAAATGATGTCTGGTAATAATGTGTTGCTGCAGCTTGCTTTTTGTTTTGAAATTATTGACCAATGAATTTATCTGAGCATACTGTGTTTTTGAGAAGTCTGGTTTGTAAGAACATTGCAAACGGAACAGACTTTGTATTCTTAATGTGTTGATTTGGATTTAATGAAAATCATTTCTATTTTAGGCATAAGATCCTGGATATGCTGACAAAGAATCCACCTTTTACCAAGAACACGGAGTCACCTTTGTGTAATGAAGCTTTGGTAGATCAGCTTTGGAAACTGATGAATTCAGGTTGGTTTGCACTTCTTCAGTGTTGTAAGATTGGTAGAACTGGAAAATACAATTTCTGCAGTTCTCATTCACATACCTCCTGAACTTCCTTAGTGATGCAGGGTACCAGTGGGCATGTTTTTCATTATTTTCTGTAATCCTCTAGTGTGCTTTGATACACTTTGGCATAAAATTATTCTTTGACCCAGATGTTCACATAAAATGTTTTCCCAAGTGAAGCTGTATGTTTTTCCTTTTTCTTTACAGTTAGCTGTAGATCAGGCAGTCTCTTTGCCCTATTTTACCAAATTCTCAGAGAACATGAGAGGGTATCATTTGCATGGATAATTTATTAGAGATTTTTAGAAGTGTATTATGAACCTCAAGCTTAATTTGCCTTCTTTGATTAGGAAAGGTGCTAATGAGATGAGGGTTTACGTCTTTACCATTGACCTGTTTTCCATTACTGAAGCAGTTTTATCCAGACCTGACAAACTGTTAACAACTGTTACATTTCTACAGATTACATATAAACATTTATATAGGTTTTTTAGGTCGTTGAAGGCTGTCTGTTCTCTGTGTATCATTATTTTGAGCATTTAAAAGTTCACAGCAACGCTCCAGGAACTGAAGCCAGGAGACTACCAGTAGTTCCGTTTTGTAGGATTTGCCAAGTGTCAGGCACAGAAAATAAACAATTTTGATGTTCCCATCAGAGAGTTTGTTTTTCCTTTTTGAGAGAAGAGAGTGTGCAGTGTTTCTTACAACCATTACTTCTTTTCACAAGTAACAAGCAGGGTATACATTCTTATTATGATCCCTGGGACTTAAACTACTTAAATTTCTATGTGTCATGATGTCATAATGTTTCAATTTATTTTCTGTAAGGCATAAGGTTGGCATTCCTGGGTGTCCAGAAGGGTAATGTCACTGTGGGACAAACTAGTAGCCAGGTTTAAAACTGCATGATTATACAATCTTGAGTTGTTTTCATTTAAAGTGAGCAAGTACTAGAAAATTGACTCTGATATATGTAGTTTTTTTCTTCTGTGTGAAACATTATCAATTTAATGGAGGCTGCAATTTCCAGTAATTGCTGAGAAATTCAGCAATCAATTTTATTTGATCTTAACTTTTCTGCTGGAAAAGGAGAGAGATACTGAATGGGAATTCATCACATTTTTATATGTTGAGCTCATTATTTAATATTAAAACCATTAGAATGGTTTTAACAGTAATACTTGTGAATGTGTCATTTTTTGGAGATTATTTTAATGTTAGAGATGTCCAAATTAATATTCTTGTCACTTTCTCCTTACCCAACTGCTCATGAAACTTAGGAGAATTTCTTTTACATGGGTTGTGTGTGTACAGCTAAGCTTACTCAAAACACTGTTTACCTCCATGAAACTCAGTATATACAGTGATAGATCTTATAATTTTATTTTTTGATGTCTTGAACAGCCATATTAACACGGCAGTTGGCACATCTGTGTCTTGTTTACCAGATATACTTCTATTCCTGCTGTAGAACAGTATGTCCAATAAACTTGCAGTCAGTAAAGAGCTGGGCTGAGTTAGCACCAGGATCACTGTGTTTGCAGCATTGCACCAGATGTTACTTTCTGTTCTGATGGGTGCCAAACGTGCTTTGACTGTTTCTGCATGAAGATATAAAGGAGTACAGAGCTTGTTGTGAAAAATAAATCAATGAAGCATCGTATCTCCAATTTGAATACAAAATGAAGTATTGAGTATCCAGTGAAGTAAATGACATAAAAGTCACTGTAGTCATTAGACATTAAAAAAGAAGTTCACATGTTGCTGGTTTGTGCTATCAGTGTGGTTTTCAGAGGTTACAAATCACTGTCATATTTAAAGCTCCTTCTAAATGTGATGGAATGCATAGGCAATTGTGACCAAATCTAGTGGTGTGTGAGACTATGGTTTGGTTTTTTTTAAAAAAAAAAAACTATTTAATTGTCCAATAGTAAAACCTAAGAAGAAACTTTAAAAATAAAAGCATTATGTTCTTCTTTATTTTATTGAAAACACTTAGTTTTCCAGCTAATTGAATCTTGCCATACTAAACACATTCAGGTTATAGCTTAGTGCTTTATTTAAAACAGCATCTAGCAAATGAATTTGAATAAACACAAAGAGGCAGGAGTAATGAGGGAGGTGTGCTTTAGGCCCAGAAGATGTACATACTTTGTTGGATTCAAGTTGCTTTAAACTGTCTTCCTTGTGGCATGGGAGAAGAGTGTTCCTCATGTTAACAGTGATCTCTTCTGGATTTTAGGAACTTCCCATGACTGGAGATTGCGGTGTGGTGCTGTAGATCTCTATTTCACACTTTTTGGCCTCAGCAGACCTTCGTGTTTACCACTACCAGAGCTTGGACTTGTTCTTAATCTGAAAGAAAAGAAGGCTGTGCTTAATCCAACGATTATCCCTGAATCAGTGGCAAATAATCAGGAACCTGTGAATGCTGCTAACAATCACGGGCAGCCAGTAGTATTTCAGAGCACCGTAAGCACAAACTGTCTGCATGCGTCTCATTCAGCTGGCTTTAAGTCAATGCATTGGTTTCTGATGTCATTTTGTATTGTGCTCAAGCTGTCTTTGCACCTTGGTGTTCTTTATTCCTTCCACTTAAAAAGCTTGCACATTCCATACCTCCTTTGAATTAACTGTTTTGCATGTAGTACGCAAACTTCTTGGTTTTTTCACCTTTCATTTGTATTCTTTATAGAACTGTATTTTTCCTGTATTGTTTATGAGACATGAAGTGTTCACAGAAATGTTTGATGCTGTTATGAAATTTTTTTAATTAGACTAAGACTATTGCTTATAGGCAAGTTGTACAGTTTTCCCAAACAAAAGCTTTTATCAGTAATTCTATTACATCTTAAAATACACAGATACACCTCTTTTTAAACAACTTCAAGAGATAGAAAGTTGGAACTTTCTATAATAGTTCTTCATTTAACACTTGGATCTGCCTGCTTAGTACTGTGCTCTGAAGGATTTGTAACAACTTCTGAAAAGTTGCATATATTCAGTTTGATATCTTACAGGCTTCTGAGGTTTCAGTCCTAACACTCATGGTGTAACTGGAAAACGGATCTTACAAGCTGTTCAACTTGTCCATTTTTCCAGAATAGTTGCCACTGCTGTAAGACCAAGTCTTTTTGTAGGGCAAATTTGATTAGGAGAGAAAAATCCGATGTAAGTGGAAATAAGTAATTTTCTTAACAGTTTCAAATTTCTGTTGGAGAGAAACTGCTTAGGAGTAGATCCTGAAAAGAGCATGAACATGTGACTAGCACATTTGAAACTACTCTTTCCAGCCTTTTGAGTGGGATTTTTTACTATTGCTGTGTTTATAATTATCAGTCCCATAGTTCATATCTACCATCACTTTTGTTCAGAAGTATATGGTGTGCAAATTATCGTAGTACCATGCCAGATATTTCCAGTAGGGGGAGAAAATGATAATGGAGTCATATCCTTACAGCTGCCCTGCTTATTTGTAGAACATATAATAAGTCTTAAGTTATTGCACAAACACATCAGAATTAAATAATGGGACATTTTGTTGCAGCTTTTACGTTGCAGTTCTTTAGGAGTCAGTTGGTCTTGATGGGGAAAAAAAAAATCCTCTCAGTGCTTCTTTGCCTTTCCTTCAGTACAGTTGTTACTGCACAATGAGCTGGATCAGGAGATGATCTGGTTGAAAAATACTTTATGAATAGGTATTTCCTTAGTCCAGTTCGTCATGCATTTATGCAAATGCCCTTGGTGGCCCAGGACAGAGACTGTGAGAAGGGGAAAGAAGTTCCTTCTTTGAGTGTCACTGCTGGCTTAAACTGAAAACAGTGTTAGTATAAGCCTCATTCACACTTCGTCCCTTGTATCTTTTCCTTAGCTTCATCTCTAGTATCCAACTTTGCATAGATGATCGTATTAATGCACCTAGAATTGAGTTTCCTCATTGAAAAAGAACAAAGGATTAATGTAAAATAAAGACTGTCTCTTGCATCAGTCAAAGTTTACTCTGAAGTATTTCACAGCTGATATGTGTTGGCTTAAATAGCAAGGACGAAAAGAGGGAAATACCTATAAGAATTAACAGGTGATAGAATACATGAGACTAACTAGATCCCTCAAAGCAGTGTATTGTGTATGTTTTGAGGGCACAAATGAGTTAAAATCAGTGCTGACAGACTGTTTTGATCTTGAATGTGCTGGGAATCGTGAGAATTCCCCACTTCATAAAATTCAGTTTCAGTTGCTCAGGGCAAGAATTTTTGGGGTACCCTGTGTAAAACAGAGAAGAGCAGTTCAGCTGAACAGCCCATACTCTTTAGAGTCTATGATACGGCTTTTATTTAGCTTTTAGTGGGCTTTTGGTAATGCTTACTTCTACAGATACTTATTTTTAATTCCCTATTTTGTGGATTAGACTTGTTGGAACACCTGTCTCCTGTTCTAATGACTATATGTCTAACTTATTAGACTCTCCTGTTATTTTTATATCCCTCTGACTCTCGTTCTGTTGCTTATCCTAGCAGTAATTAACAAAACAGATTAATTTATTTTTAATAAATCAAAAAATAGCAGGTTATTATTACTTAATTCTGACTTGCATTCAACAAAGGAAGCATTAGTTTTTACAGCAAATGAGAAGAAGGTTTAGCAAAATCCCACGTGTAGATGAGAGGCTGTCACAGCTTTTCAGCAGAGATTTGGAATGAGGAGAGTCTACGAGGCACAGATTTATAGAAAGGCCATTCAGAAGCAGCGAATGTTGTTGCACACCAACAGTACCATGATTGTGAGAAGGGACAGAAAAGATGCCAATGCTAGATATGCAGAGGGAGCAGGAATAGAAGTAAAGAGAAACCATGTTTGTAGGAGAGGTTGGCACAAATCCATACAGGGTTTTAGAAAATACTTTTTGCCAGAACTACAGGGAAAACTTTGTTCAAATCACCCACTTACTCAGAAGTGCTTTCAGCTATCAGGTCTTTTTCAGGCTGAAACGTGGCTCTTGCTATCTTCTAATTTTGATCTTTTAATGCTGCTTCAGGAGGATGATCATCTTATTAAGGAAACAGCATCCAGCATTTCTGGTCATCAGCAGGGGGTGAAGAGGAAGGCTGATATGCCACTCGGGTCTCCATTGGAGCCAGGGCAAATACTAGAGAAGAATGAAGACAGTAAAGTCAAACTCAAAATCAGAGTAAGAAATGGAAATTCAACTTGCACAATATGCAGGATATTCAGAATAACAGCGGTGGCTTCTACTGGCTTTCCTTAAAGCTGTGTTCAAACAAAAGACATGTTGTGTATATGTGTACAGTAGTTGTTACGCTTACTTTGGCAAAATCATTTCCCATCAGATATTTTATTGGCTGGCAAGAACTGAAGTTGACAGTTAATGTTCTTGTTCGTACAGCTTCACGGTAAATTAGAAAGAAGGGTAGACATTGATGCTTTTTAATTTTATTGAATTTTTATTCCTTTGCAGTGGTAGATATCACCTCCTTTCCCTCTCACCCCCAGTTTATCTCAAAAATAAAAAAATTTAAATTCTGCATAGTGATACTCCTAAGGATTTATTATTAGCATCTGCTTATTTCTTTCCCCAATATCTTAGTTCTCAAACTCTCAAGAAGAGGAGGAAATTGATATGGACACGGTTCATGACAGTCAAGCCTTTATTTACCATCATTTGAATATGTTGGAGAGACCGTCAACACCAGGTATGAATAAATTTATTGTTAATTGATAATACAAAATTTTCAACTTTATCAGTTGTGGGCTTATTCTCATATATGTATTGTTGGTAGGTGATAAATGTTGGCTGAATTCATGGAAGTGTGTAGAGAGCGCACAAGATATTTTTAGCTTCTAGCATGCTAATAGATAACTATGTACATGTGTACTTTCATACATACCTAAATAAGTGTGCATCAGCTTTATAAGAGTTAAAAAGCTTAGAAATTAATTAAATAACAAAAATGGGGATAGAACCCCATAAATTCTCAAGTGAAACTTTGCCATAGTTGTGATCTTGAAAAATAATAATGTTGATGTTTGTCCTTTGGAAAAATTAACAGTCTCTTTTTCTTAACAACGTAATGACTTAGCTTAATTTCAGTAGTCGAAAAACTTGCAAGCCTCAGAGGGCTTTGTAAAGTTGAGAAGACTGCATCTACAAATATATCATTACTGCATCTTTTTGCTACTACTGTTTCAGTAACTTTGTCATAACATATTTGACAAAACTACTTGTTAAAAATGCGTTTCTTAAATACCTTAAGGCAGACTGAGCTTTGCTGACCAGCTTCTGCCTTCTTTCTTTGCCTGTCACAACTTACCAGTCAATGGCCTTTGTTTCTCAAAATCTTTTAACCGTGTTTATAAGTTCAGTTACCAGATGCAGCAGTGGAGCTGAGCTCAGGTCGAGTGACTGTGTAACTAATCTTTCAAGATCTTGGGTAGTACACACCCCGCACTAAGTCTCATGACTTTCAGATTGCGAGTCTCTGCAGTGTGTAAAAGTTAGATGTCTGATCCTAGAAGTAGGTTTGAGAGTATTTACCCTTCCACTTGTTTTTCTGTTTTTATTCAGTGATTGTCTAATGTAAAAGACACTAAAAAAAACCCTAGCAGCAGCATCTGGAACATTAGTTCCTCAGTTCTCTGCGCTATGTCCTTAGCTGTGCTGGCAAGTGACCTCATCTGCATCCCCTATGACCTGAGTGTTACTGGCATTTTAGTGGCCTTATTTTAGAGAAGGGCTAATGGATGTTCCTGCATGAAGTATCCTGCTGAGGCTGGTGCCTAGGGTGCTGGCCAGGGATGTGGAAGCTGTAGGTTCATACTCCCTGCGGGCCTAGAACTTATGTTGTACTTCCTTGGCAGATGCTCTAGCCACTAAGGTTTGTTTTTTAATAAAAGGTAACTGCTGTCATTGCTCAGCTAACAAATTAAGTTCATATGGGGACATAAAACACAGGGAGGTCTAGTTTCTGGATTCCAGATGGCCTTTGGTTAATGTGTGCCTGCACAGCCAGTTCCACCAGGATGGATTTTCTGTTAGGTACGTGGAGTAGCAATGCTCACAATATTTTGCTTAAATCATAGCCATCCTAGTAGAGAAAAGGAAAATGTACTTCGTCGTGAACTTAGGAGTATAATGCCACACAACCTTTGCTTTAAACCTCTCAGAGCTGCTTTGAATTTGTCCTTAGTGTTACAGACAATCATTACATTCTCTGTTACAGCAAAGAATGACATATCCAGGGCACTCAAGCGTGAAGCTGATCCACTGAGGATTAGTATTTATAACTCTTACATGATATTTTGCAACAGATTTACTAGACTTACACACTTTACGGGATATAAAGTCATAAACAAAACTCAGCCAAGTACTTCACAAATAGGACTTACGGGACCCTCTGTCAGCCAGCTTTGTGCTCCATAAGTATTTCATATTAAGTTTGTGTTTTAATTCAGAATGGATTAGAAGTGGAATAACAGCCCATTCACTGCTGCATTTGTACACCTACAGCATATAGGAAAATCTACTTCTAGTGTCACTCACGTACCTTCTCACCTCTGCTGTTCAGGCATTTGGTGCACTGCAGTACATTCTCTCATCTAGGTAACAAATGAGACAAATGCTGATTTTTTTTTTTTCTTTTTTTTTCATTTTTAATGAAAGCATTACTTTGAAAAACTTCAGATGATTTCTTTTGTGTGTGTGTTTGCTTATGCACTTACAAGCAGTTCCACTACACATAACTCCTTGCTTCTAAAAGTTCACCTGTTTCTTATTCATAGCATTTTTTTTAGAAGCAGAAATGTATGAATTTCAGACTGAGTAAATAAAGACAGTTCAATGTTTAGGAAATATCATACTTGGGGGAAAGAATTTCAAACAGATGGGGAGAAATAAAAGCATACATAAATAAGTTAGAACACTTGTGTGTGAATGGTTTTACGGAGGAATCACAGATAGTGTTCCCCCAGGACCTTTGAACTGCTGATTGTTTGCAGGCACGACAAAGGATGGGGGTACACTTCAGTGAGTGGTTATTGTGAAACAGATTTATACAGGATCTTCTTACCAAATCTGTAAGATCCTGTAATCTGCCTCTGTGACTCTTACTTGGACAGCAGTGAGCAATTAGTCCATACTTAATTTTCATCTCACAGCTGTGGGTTATGTCCCCACATGTCACATGAAGTGTTAGGTCATCAGCCAAGCACAGCCCGCGAGGAGCAGCTGCAAGGAGGAAGCTCATGTTGGCTCTAAATGCAGCTGTATCTGTGTATTCTGTTTTTACTTTCCTCGTACTGCCCCTCCCTCTGAGTGATAATTTGGATTTGTTCAAGTTGATATAATCCCATAAAGCCAATAAAATATTATTTATGTTTAAAAGCATTTTTTTCTGTGTGCTTCTGCACATGGACATTAAAATTTAAGGTACAGACCTGCTGCAAGGACAGTAAAAGCAGCCATGTACTATGACTCTTTCAGGATTACGGGTTTCAGTATTATAATTACAACACCTTTGTTCATACACAAAGTGGTTTAAATTCTCCTAAGGATAATAGAACTGTAGACTCTGATAGTTATATGGGAATCTGAGCATTTTGCAAGAAGTTATTAAACAAAATTGCATTTTTCAGACAGTGCACAACTCATGTTGATTGTTTTCACTGTACCAAAAACTTAATAGCTTCTTTTCAGCCTCTAAAACTGTGCAAGGTCAGATTTCTAAAACGAAAACAGATTCTTATCTGCTACTAAATCATCAAAAATAGTAGTAATGCTCCCTACCCTGTCTTAAGATAGAAGGATTTCAGGACCGGATTTCACATATGCAGTAGATTTAACACTATATTTCAGGCTGTGAGGTGACTTGTTGTCATGCATTGTTGACTTCTTTGAAATTAGATTAAAAGGTATTCCTTCTATTTAATTCAGTATTTCACTCCTCTCAAAGTGCAACACTACTTGAGAAGGCATCCTGTCATTCAGAACTCACATCAGAAAAACCTTTGGACTATTCCATTTATTTACTTGGTGTTTTCCAGAATAATTGCACTTGAAATTTCCACTGCTAATCTTGCAGATCACTGCTTGACCTTGTAGGTGTTCATGTAACTTTGAACATGTGTAAGCCACAGTCATACGCACTGACTGGTTATCATAGGTCTGAAGTTTCAGGAAGTAATGATTTGGCTGGGTTCAGTTGTTTCTGGTATGATTTGAATAGAATAAATACTGCTGTGAAAGCGTAGAGAGAAACTAGTGATTACATTTAAACAGCAGGCATGAGCCTATGGTGCGAATCACCGCATATTAAGTACAGTAGTTACCAGAAATTGAGGCTGAACCATAGAAAAAGTCATTCTCTGCTGCTCAGCCAAGTATCGAAGTTAGCTGTAAGAATACTGTTACCTCAGAATTTAGACACTGGTCTGTGGCTTCCTGGCCAAGAGGGTCGCCTAAACATTGGAATTACAGGCAAGTATGTCAGCAGACTTCCTTTGCTTGAATGGAAAGAACAACACTGACAGTGATGGATTTTTGCTATGCTTTTTAAGGAGGAGAAGTTGTTTTAACTCTTCTGTTAGACTGCCCTTTAATGGCTTAAAATATTAACATAGTATCTGTTTGATAGTATCTAATATACCTATGTTGACTTTACTGCTCAAAATATAACTGCTTCCAAACTGGTAACTTGTAAGTTTGAAGGTTCTGTAGCTAATTTTGCCTCACTGAAATAGCATGTGGTTAATTCTGTGCTTCACAAAAAAAGGTGTTTTCAAGGGCTTTATCCTAAAGTGCATGCATGAAAGCAGCTTTAATACAAATATAAACCTTGCAGAGAAAGAAGATGGATTAAGGCTAAATTTTCAAGTGAGCTGAGTTGACACACTGATTTAAGTACGTGTTTTCTTTTGCAAATTTTCTAGAAGATTAGAGTAAACATGGTAAAATATCACCAGAGTCAACCTATTGTTTTAATGTAAGGACAAAGCAATATGGTTTTTAAAGTCAAAAGAGGAAGCTAGGTAAACAGTCATCAGTTGCAAAGATATGTTATATGGGCTTGTTTTTTAGTACTTCAGCAGAGGCATCCTTTTTTGTTATAAATCTAGTGAAAAATTGCATGAAGTCAAATGAATCTGTAAATTGAAAGTAGTTAAAGTTTTTATATCAGAACCAATTTAACTGATTTGTTTAGCACAACCTCAGAAGATATTTCTGTAACTAGACCTCTCCTCACCTGAACTCTCAGCTTTACAGTACGATCCTTAAAAGAGCACTTTACCAAACACAGTGGGTAACTTTTTTTTCCAGAGCTGCATGGTTTGAAAATCGCGCTTCTTCAGGCAGAGTGCTTCAACCCAGAAACTTGGGGTTGCTTATATTCAGTGATTTCTCAGTATGCACTTCATTGATGATTCAGGAGATACATAAACTAGGCATGAAATTGAACAATGTGTTGGGTGTTTCCAGGGCAATCCTAGAATGAAAAGTAGAAATAAGGAGAAACGTCTTTTCAAAGTCTTTTCAAATAGTTTTCAAAGTCTTTTCAGCATTTTTAGTCTTAGCCCTTTAGAAAAAAAACATTGGTCAGAGCTGCAATCCGACTGCTAGGCAGAGGGTGCATGATTTTTCTCATTAGGAAGCTTTCTTTGGGTTCTGGGAGAGACATATTAAGTGTTAGCATACTTGTGTTGATGTCACCTTCTTCCCAAAGGTGGTCGGTGTCAGGTTCTGGAACACCAGGCTGTCCTCAGCCAGTACACTGGACCCATGGGCATTACCCTTTGCTGTGATTTGTGAAGTTAATTTCTTCTTCGGTGACATTTGAATAAATCAGGGTGCCAATTGGATCATTTTTAACAAGTGTCCATTTGGAAAACTCATACTTAAGCCAGAAGTTTTAAATAGATTGTAAATGCAAAGAAACACAGACTGTAAGTCTGTGGTGTCCCACCCTCTTCACACACAATCAGAAATATAGGAGAGGCCACTTGGAAGATCTCATGTAAGTTTGTTGCCATGTTCAAGTCTCAAGTTATATTTTACCAAATCGTAAAGGTCCAATATAAAACAATATAGCTAAAAAACTACCCAGTGGCATTGTTCATGCACTGGTGATTCTTGAAAAAAAACAAGCAAAACAAGCAAACAAAAAAAAACAATGAAGAAAACAGCTTTGCCCTACATAGTTGATGGACAGGATATTCTAATTATCTGACAGCAAATTTTTATTTGTGACAGAAAATATTGCTTAAAGCTTATCAAGATCTAAAACCTTTTCATCCTAAAACTAAAGCATAAGATCTGTTTTCATATTTCATTCTCCTTCCCAGTATCTCCAGCATGCGTATCGTTCCATGACAAGGTGTGCACAAAGGTTCTGATCTCTTCCCCCATGGGAGGGTAATCCTGTCTGTCTAATTTTAAACAACTACCAAGCTTCCTGGAACACCAAAAGCCAATAATTACATTGGAATATCTACATTCAAAACAGGAGGAGATCCAAGTGGACAGGCACGTGTATGTGCATTCTTTTCCAAGGAGTGCTACTAACCACTTCAAAAATGAGCTCCTGGGCTTGTCCTCTCCTATTATTTGAGAAAGGCAGGTTCCCGTCCCACTGCCTGTGCCAGGAGGAAGTGGGTTCCCTTCAAGAGGAGGGAATTCTTTGTATCCTTACAGCAATCTCAGTCCTGGTGACATGAGAGTGTTTTTAATGCCCTTAGAAGCAACTCTGTTTAGCCTTGTTTTCCTACTTGGAAAGGAAGTACTGTGCAAGTGTAATGCTAGTCTCATCACAAGGTGAATTTGACAGGTACAAAAGTGTAAAATCTTTTGTAGAGTGTTTTCTTGGCAATAGAGTCGGCAGTCTGTATGCATCGATTCTGAGCCATCTCCCAGGATCAGCATACTGGTATCCATGTATATCAAGGCTGCCCAGGGAGGTGATGGAGTCTCTGTCCCTGGAGGTGTTTAAGGGGAGATGTAGAACTTAGGGACCTGGTTTAGAGGGCAGTATTGGTGGTAGATGGATGTTTGAACTAGGTGATCTTAGAGGTCTTCTCCAGTATCTATTGGATTCTATTTGGTTCCTGATTCCAAAACACACTTTAAAAACAAGAAGATATTTTCCAGGTAGCTTACATTTTTACATTTAAAAAATAAAGGAAGCACGGGAGATTTTGGCTTTCACTGACATCACGGAAGAAAATGTGTGTGATCTTATTTGCTCAGTAGAAGTAGATTTCTGCAATGGATGTTTTTCATATTGACAGTTGTACCATATTACCATTATTGATTGTTTCCTTAAGTGTCAGTAGTCCTGGAGCTGCAGTTGGATCAGAATTCTCTCCTTTCTGAAGATCTTCCTGCCTTTCCGTTTCCAGGAGTTTATCTCCCTCTCTTCAGTCAGTGACTTACAGTGACTTACTCTACTGTTGTATATAATTTCCAAGTTGCTGCACTTAATAATATTTTACATAACAGCTTGAAATACAAATTTTTTATAACCTTGCTGAAATAAGCTACAGTACAGTAATGTGGACTGTATCTTAGCAGGGCTGGTAGTGCAGGAAACAGCAGGAAACCTGTATTGGTGTCAGTGCAGCAGTGTTAAGAGAGTTTTTTGCATCCTTGGTATTCACTGGCACTCAGCAGCAGAGCTACTGCTACACAATCCTTGCAAACTTATACCCATATTCTTATGTAGTTCTGGGTAATGTTTTTAAAGCTCAAAGGCTTAACTTTGGATTGAGGTTGGTAGAAAAGTAGCATCTGGACTTAGAGGTTTAGTTTCCATGTCAAAGTAACTTCAAATTCTGGAACTAATGGAGCTGTAAAGATTTAGATATTTGTGTCATGGATGTGGGTTTTTGTTTTTGTCTACAGTTTGCCTTATTTTAAGTGTATTTTAAGATATGTGCCTGTAGCTTGCTGTGAGATCATATTCTGTACCTTAGATATATTTTTAAGGATGAATGCTGACAGGTTCTGTTTCAGGTTTTTTGCTACGTTCTTTATTTCTGCTTTACTAAAAGTAGCGTTTTTCACTGCCAGGATCCACCTTTAAGTACTGTAGCATATTTAAATGAAGTGAGGTGGTGCTCACTTTTGTTGTCTGGGGTCCTTCTCTGATGCTCAGTCAGATAAATGCTCCTTTTTCTACTGTTCTGCATACTGTCTTTTTTGTACGCCTGCAATAGCTAAAAGCAAAATTTATCTAAGAGCTGTATGCTTTAGGCAAATGAGCTTATGTTATGGGGATAAGTTTAGGTACTCGTGAAGAGAAATAGAATTAGTTAAATCGTGAAGCAGGCTTTTTATGTGTTTGCTTTCTGTCTGCATAGTTGAGAACTCCTCCAGATAGGAAAGAGTTGTAATAACTGCATTGCAGTGACTGCAAAGTCAGCAAGCAGAAGTTTGAATTTGTGTGCATATCTTCTGTCTGCCATAATACACTTCAAAAAATAGGGTCAGTATGAGCTCTGGCAATAAATATTTGCACTTACGGTTGTTTACTTGCATCATTCCGATGAATGCAGAATTAAATTTTTCTAAAAAACATTGGAGTATTAGAGATTTTCAGTCCATGGGAAAACTATTGTTCTCTAGTCTGATCTCCATAACACCAGCAGAATTCTATAATGCACCAATTCAGATACTGTACTTGCGCCCAAATGTATTTCTAGAAAAACATCACTTCTGATTTTTTGAAGACTTGAAGCAGCAGAAATTCTGATATCACTGATTATCCACACTGCATAAAAGATTTTGTTTCTATTTTGAATTTCAAATGCTGCTCACAGATGCAGATTTTGTTTCCTCCACCTTTATTAGAAAAAGCAGATTTTGTTTCCTCCACCTTTATTAGAAAAAGCAAAAAACAGCTGAGCTGCACCCTCCAAAAACTCTCCCCCTCATATACTTGATTGAATCCATTCTTAATCTTTGAGAAGGCTGGAAAGGCTGCATGGAAATCTTCCATGCTGCTTGTTGTAATGCAGCGAGCTGGCTCTTCATTTCAGACTTCCTGGATTTTAATTACCACAGAATTACCACAGAATAATCATTATTGCTCTTAAAGTAAAATAGAGAATGCATTTCATTTGCAAATATGCAGAAAAAAGACTATTATAAGGTATATAACATAATTCTCTATTATTGAATGGAGATATTTTCACCAAAAACTGGAGGGAGCAAAAAGAAAAACATCCAAACAAATAAACAAAATAACAGTCATGGCAGCTGGGAAGAATATCCACTTCAGTAAAAGCTTTGAGAGTCTGATGGTGCCTTTATACGCATCCAGTAGTTAAAGCACGTCCTTGCACTGTGAGTGCTTTCATTCAAATTCTGCCTAAAGGACTTCAAGGCCTCCCAGCTTCTAACTGTTTCCACTAATTAATGGTGCTATTCTTAGATTATTTCTCTTTCTCTCCTCCTCCTCCTCCTGGAGCCTATTGCATTTGGTGTGAAATATTGTCATTTTAATGTGTTCTGATAAAGATGTTGTAATTGTCTTTATTGAATTTTTGTTTAAGAAAAAAACTTTGTATAATCTTTCGAGTAGACTGAATTGATTGTAAATGCAATTTTGAAACATAGAATCATAGAATCACAAGGTTGGAAACGACCTGCAAGATCATCTACTCCAACTGTCCACCCATTACCATTGCTACCACAAGCACTAAACCATATCTCGTAGCTCTTCATCCAGACACCTCTTGAACACTGCCAGGGACGGCGACTCCACCACCTCCCTGGGCAGCCATTCCGGTGCCTGACCACCCTTTGAGAGAAAAAGTTCTTCCTTATGTCCAACCTAAACCTCCTCTGGTACAATTTGTGGCCATTTCCTCGGGTCCTGTCTATTGCCTGGGAGAAGAGGGCAAACCCCTCCTCATCACAACCTCCCTTCAGAAGTTGTAGTTGCAGTGTCAGTTTAATTATGCTGTTCAATATCAGAAAGGTTTGTATATTGCAGGGAGTTCAGTTCTTGACTAAAAGGAGTTTACATCCCAAAGCCACTCTTTAATGTGTCAGTTTCTCATAGTTTCCATGAGCAACTATATTTTGATTAATCTTGGTATAGAGACCTTCTGAATGTGTTTTACGTGTGATTTCTGGAATCCTGTCTAACTTGCAATTACTTATCTCTTAACAATTGCTAATTATCTGGGGTGCATTTGTACTTTTGAGGGAGGAAAGAGTACCTTCCATCAGTAACATGGAAGTACTAAGTGCATCTTCAGAAATGTCTCTGAACAAAGAAGTTGTTAATGGCACTGGTATAGTAAGGGGTTCTGTGTTTGCACATTCAAATGATAACGTAGATCTACACATGGTACTTCAGAATTTCTTCTGTTTGAAAATGTTAACCCCATTGTATCAATGTGGTTTTTAGGCAAAGAGCAATCTTCGGGAGAGGTGACCATGCACCCTGTCTCAGCAGCTCCGCTCTCCGTGTTCAGCAAGGAGTCCAACTCCTCAAAACACAGTGACCACCATCACCACCACCACCACGAGCACAAGAAAAAGAAGAAGAAACACAAGCATAAACATAAGCATAAACATAAACATGATAGTAAAGAAAAGGAAAAGGATCCCTTTGCTTTCTCTAACAGCCCGGCCAGTGCACGATCAATCCGATCCCCATCACTTTCAGACTGATACTGATGGCTTCTCTGGAGTTCAACTTGCAGTATTCTCTGAATGCTTACAAGGATGTATATAACTGTAGCTTCTATCTTTTTTTTTTTTTTTTAATGGAAATAGGAATATGTGCATTTTCTCAGCAATTCAGGAGCTCTGCCATCATCGTCTGAAGCCTTTTATTTGCATATGCAGTTGTTGAAATAATCTGTTTCAAAAAATATGATTGAGTCATTTTGTATCTCACTCTTCTCTGCACCTCCCACTCTTTTTTCCATTTTAAACAAAGAAAACAACCCTTTTTTGTAAGCACCCCATGTCCACTGGCAACTCCCTGCACATCATGCTGTCCATGTGTACTGCCAGAATCAATTATGTTTTAATCCTTTGAAGAATGTTATGAGGCAGAGTATATTTTAAACAGAAGCCAATTGCCAGACCTTTGGTGAAGTGCTGTTTCCAGAGTAGCATTGTATAACCGAGTGTAGACCTCCTGAGAAGACAGTTTTTCTGTAGTCTTCAGTTGAGCTGTTTCTTGCTTTAACTATTGCAATGGAATGCCCAAATTTTCAGAACAGCACATAGAACAATTTCCTTGTTCACATGCTAAAACTCTTGAAAAAAAAGTTGAGCTGCTTTTGAGCCGCCGATATTTATTATGAACGTGAACATTTGACATTCTGCAATTATGTTTTTGTAATTTTAGCAAAATGCTTAATGCATGTTTTGTCCTGTAATTAGGCTTTTAATAATCCAATAAAGTTTTCAAATCATTTTGACAAAGGCAGAATTTTCTTCAGGCTTGACACTGAAATACGCTTTTGAAAGATGTCTTTGTTAAAACCGAAAATATTTTTTGAAAGCTTAAGGATTAAAAGATTAAAATATATTTCCTCCTTCTGAAAGGTATTTTCTTGGAAGCATTCTGCAGTTTGTGCATTCACAGGCACGAGGCACTATGAGGTTCTCCTCGGTCTGGGACTTGAAATGATGGGTACAGTCAGATCTTTTTAGCTGTGTTTTATGCAGTGCATTATTTACACTCAGCATATGTTTTATTTAAAAACAGAAGCTTTTAAAAGTTTTGCTGTTAGAGATAAATCATCTCTGCCACTTTTTATGTGTTCTCTTTATTTGTATGTAGAGGCAGGGGTTTTATTTCCATGTATTAGTTGACTTTTTTTGCCCAGGTTTCGTACATTTGGTTTCTGTAAGATGGTTGTATGTGAGTTAAGCATTTTCTCCAGAAGTTTTCCCATATTCCTGTGGGAGATCGATTCTCCTTCTAAGGCAAAGAGAGAGTTTTCAATAGGGACCCACAAAGATTTTTTAAAGCCATATTCATGGAAGTTAATAAATGCTTTTATATTGTATACCTGCTGCTGAATCCTGTACTTCTTGTGATAACAAATTCTTGGTAGAACTGAAAGATGAAAGATGCATTTTGTAAGACACGTACACTGGTTTGTTACAAAAATGCCATATCCCTTTAATACTGTGTGAATAGTGCTGCTAGTTGTTGTGCTCAGAGCATGTGTTAAAATACATTTGGGCTGGATTTAGTCATGGTGGAGTGGGCAGCACTGGAGCCTTTCCATGCACAGTGCACTGGCTGCCTGCTGCCGTGCAGGGCTCTTCCTGCTGGCGTAAGCCCAAGTTGGTGCAATTTGTGTCCTCTGTAGCCTGCAAAGCTTGCAAGCTCTTGCAACCTGGGTGAACTGGAGATGCAACAAGAAAAGCTCCAAGCATGGGTAGAATGAGGTACTGAGCATCTTTTGGCTAGGCTGACTAACTGGAGCCAGAGAGCTGTTCTGTTAGCATCATGAATTGTGAATCATAGGGAGAGGTTCAGGAGGCTATAGTAATAGCTCAATGGAAATATTTTTAGCTATTTTTTCCCTTGGCTAAGGAGTGAGGTAACAGTGCCAAAGGTGTTTGTGGGAGACCTGGGCTAATGTGCAGTGAAAGGTGGCATTGTTTGGTAGAGCGAAGGCAGAGGCATTTCTGTTTTAAAAATGAGATCATAGGTAATTTAGGCTGGTGTTTCTGCTTCTGGAGATGTGGATTTACACCCTTATACTGAAGGGAAATGTATTGTTCAGTGATATGGGCACAGAACTGGGAGCTGCCACGGTAATTCTAGCGTCATCTGTTTGGCTGTATGACTCCGAGCAAATTATTTAATATACGGTAAGGAAACGTGGTGAAGACACAATTCCTAGCAAATTAGAGGGAAAAAGCTAAGAAGACTTTTCCAACACGGTGTCTGTGGTTATGTCATGGTCCTGGTTCCATCAGTGTATATTCACTGGTGTGTTGGAGTGAGCATAAAGCTGGGTCGTGCTAGCCAGGCAGCGCTCACAAGTGGCAGAGGCCATCAGAGGTCCGAGTGGCCAGGCAGGCTGCACGCGCGGCCCCAGGGCAGCAAGTTAAATTCAGCGGGAGACAACGTGAAATGCTGAGCAACTGGGTACAATTGTGGATAGTTTTATACAATCGGTGAAAGTAATTATCCATCAAGTGATTTTGAGCAGCAGTTTGGAAGGAGTGTGTGGGCAACTTTCCCCACATGGAACTGATAAGATAGCATTGCATATAAGAAAAAAATACAGGGAAGTGTGTATTCTGGGTCTAGAAGAAAAAACCTCTTCCTTCGAACACATAAAATATTGCTTAAAGCTTTTCTTCTTATTTCCGGTGAGAAGGAAGGGATTGACTGTATCTGTAAGAAAGATACTTCTGTGGAATTATAAAAGTTAGGGTGGAAAATGATGTAATAGATGCGTGGTTAACGGCCTCTTCTTGTAGGTCTGTAAGCAGCAAATTGGCAAACATCTGTAGAGGGTGGTTGGGGGATGTTTTGCCCTGCCACAGTAGAGGCCTTTGGGTTAAGATCTCTTGTTATAGTTTCAGTGTTCACTTAGATCTTCTATTTTTCAGTTAATTATTGTGGTGACTCCTTGGGTGTGATGGGACTTACAGAAGGCGTAGGAAACAGAGCTCTTTGCTTGCCAAAGATCTGACTGTGAATGCAGCTCAGCTTGATTTTTTCTTCTGTTTAAAAACCGATGACTCTTTCAAAATTTTAACTTTGTCAGTTCCACATAAAACTTTGTATTTGGATAGTCATTAATTCTTCATCCTTTCCACCTTTAGAGTTGGTATGTTGGATGTGTCATGTGTGGCTTACCCAAGTACTCATTTCTGGGTCGAACTTCTGGTTTGTAGCTCAAACAAAAGCAGAAGCTCAGGGTTGGCCTCTCCCCCCAGGTTATTAGTGATAGGAAGAGAGGTGATGGCCTCAAGTTGTGCCAGGGGAACTTCAGGTTGGATGTTAGGGAGGATTTCTTAGGAAGTGGTGAGGCACTGGCACAGGCTGTCCAGGGAGGCGATGGAGTCACTGTCCCGAGGGGTGTTTGAGACAAGAGATGTGGCTCTGAGGAATGTGGTGCAGTGGGAATGATGGGGATGGGTTGATGGTTGGACTGGATGATCTCTGTGTTTTTCTCCAGCCTTACTGATTCTGTGATGTAGGTGAGTGGTATCTGAAGAAAATGCATTGCATATACAGAGTAAAGATATGCAGAGGTCAAAGGTTGGAGAATCTTATTTTGGCATTGCAGTTCTTAATTTGAACTTTTTGTTTGCTGTAAAGAACTGTGTCATGAAAATGCCTGTATGCAGTTTTATCTCAGACTGTTCTTGCCTTGTTTTTCTTACCATAATTATAGAATAAGACATCCACAAAGTAAGTGCTGCTCTTCTTAGATATTTGAGCACATCTACAAATCTATTTAGGGCACGGCTTCTTTCCCCAGCGTCCAAGCGAGCATTCATTTCGGCTTTTTTGGCCTGGCCCACCTGTCCTGTGCTGCAGAGGAAAGAGCAGAGTGCAGATCCCTGAGCTCTCGGGTGAGCTGGCAGAGAGCTGTGCACTCCCATAAAGCACTCCACTTGACTTCAGGGTCACTATCCACGACAGCAGCGTATCCTTGCACTGTCTGGCTTTTTAGAATACAAAAGCTGTTTAGTTTTAGTTGATTTTGTATTCGTAGGAATCTGATAATTTGTGTAACTTTCTCATATAAGGAAATTTAAGGCATGTCAATATTTTCAGTTCCCTAGGGCAGTTTATTCACAGAAAATTAAGAACCTGATTTTTAACAGAGCATCAGTATTGAATAAGGGCCCTGAAAAATATACAAGGTAAATATAAATGTTTAGAATGAAATTTAATCACTGTATGTATTTATATTTCATACTAATATAAATAGTTATATGAATACATACTCATAAAATATGTATTTATATTTATTTCCTGTTTTTACAATGTAAAATGGCAATAATAATCTGAGCGTTTTCATGCACATGTTTTCATATGCATGAAGCCATAGCAGCTAATACACAAAGCCTGTGTTATTCCACAGCCATCTGATATCATTTGGAGACAGCATGGGACTGGGCTCAAGGTCTTCCATTCTGGGGATGTCCCCACTCTTCCCTGCACTGTGAATAGGTTCAGAGATGTTTGGGTGTTTTGAACCAGACTCACACCGAAAGTTTTGGAGCACTGATGAGAAACAGACTCACAGACTGGCATTTATTTTCTGTGCTGCCTTGAAAATAAAAGGGGAATGGTCTCAGGAGTAAGGGTCAAAAGCAGCTCTCCAAAAATGACTCCGAACGGTGATCTCAGGTCATGTTTTAGTTATTATTTTTATTCTTTTAAAGTATTTTTTCCTCTTTTCTTGCAGAAGAGTTTTAATATGAAGTTCCTCATTCTGAAAATGTGCTTCTCATTTCCTAAATGAATTCCTGTTTTTTATAAATAATAAGTGTTCGATAATTGAAAACAAGCCCCCGAAGAAGGGAGAAGTTGTAGAAATGAAGCTGTAGAAATGAAAGCACATTTCAAGGGCTTGTTCAATTCTTCCCTTTTTCAAAAACTTAACTTCAGGAAAAAACACTCTTTTGGAAGTCATCTGTCCCTCACCTTTCCAGGAAAAGGAGGGACGATGACTCAGGCTCGCTGCCGGTGTCGAAGCTGTGAGTAAGGCTCTGTTTGGGGATGGCCGTGCCAAGCCCCATTGCCTGCGGCTTCCAGTGCAGGACCTGAAGGGATGCAGTGCGAGCAGCAAGGGGCTCACAGCTCATCACAGCACGGCCCAAAGCAGTGGGGGCTCAGCTGACCGACCAGCACGAGGTTCTGCTCAGCATCCAATCACTTTTTGTCCTGAATCTTTGCGTTTTTAACTGTATAGAAGTTTGGCACTATGAACACGTGCTGTGATAGCTCATCTCCCATCCAGAAGGTGAATCAAAGCCTATGTGGGAAGAAGGTGTTTTTAGCAGTTTGGGAAATACGTGAGGACAGCTTTCTTTTTGGCACGGCAGTCACGAAAGTCGCTGGCAGTGTGTTGCCAGTTTTAGTTTCCTAATTAGGAATTTTCTGTGCTCTGTAAAAATTGAGGTAGTGAAGGGGGAAGAGAATGTTTGGAGAATTGTTTGCTGCCACAGGGAAGACGTGGAGAGACCAAAGGGCTCATCAGTTTCGTCACTCACCTTCCTAACACTGTTCCTACTGCTCTTAGAGGTTCGGACTCACACAATGGAGCTGCTGCAGTCTTCACTTGTTTCTCTCCCTTATTTCTTTATTTTCAGTTCTTCTTTCGATGTATTCATCGTCTGAGAGCTGTCCCAGCTTCAGGAGAGGCAGATCACACAAAGATATCCAGCAAATCAGGAACAGGATGATACTCTGCACTGTAGCTGAAATCTCCCGTCTCCTTTCCATGCTCTTTTCCCCACTTTATGGCTGGAGGCAACCACAGCATGTTTACCTTCTTGGAGGATCAAGCATAATATTCCTCATTCCTTATAGACTCACTGAGTCCATCCCGACATCTTATTGTTTCCTTGCATTTGGAAAACTGGGCATAGATAAAGTTTCTCTGTCTAATATTTTTACCAATGGATGCAGTCATTTTAAAAGGTTGAGATTTGTATATTTGTTATAGAGTACTTGACTAATTTGAAAATACCAAATACATTCAGCTGCATTAATTTTAAAAAATATGAATACAAATTTGTTTTCAGAATCATTGATTCCTTAGAGTTGGAAGAGGCCTCTTAGGGCCATCTAGTCCAACTCTCCTGCAGTGAACAGGGACTCCACAGCTAGAGCAGGCTGCCCAGGGCCATATCCAGCCTTGCTTTGGAAGTCTCCAGGGACGGAGCATCCACATCACTGGGCAACCTGTTCCTGTGCCTCACCACCCTCGCTGTAAAAGACTTCTTCATATGCCTATGAGGATGTTATGGAGACAGTGTCAAAAGTCTTGTTGAATTCCAGGTGGACAACATCCACTGCTCTCCCCTCATCTACTCAGCCAGTCACTCTGTCATAGAAGACTATCAGGTTGGTTAAGCAGGATTTCCACTTGGTGAAACCATGCTGACTGTCCATAATCACCTTCTTGTCCTCCACATGCTTAGAGGTGGTCTCCAGGATGGTTCCACCACCTTTCTTGGGATAGAAGTGAGGCTCAATCCTTGGTCCTCCCTTTTACCCTCTCTGAAGATGGAGTGACATTGGCAGATTCCTGTCTGCTGGAGCAAAACAGGGACGCAGTGCATCTTAAGGCATTTCTTTAAACTCTATTCAAAGTAGGATTTCATCAGTGTAAGACATCCATGATGTGATTACTGTCAAAAGAAGTTCTAGAAGTTTTAGAAGTACCTAATATTCTTGAGGATTTTACACTCATTGGAGGGAGATTCCAGTATCATTCAGGTTAGCAATGTTTATTCATCCCTGTTCTCTGGGCACCATTCCCCTCTTCCCTCAAATTATCACTCAAGTCTTCCACCTGCATGAAAATAACTCCCCTAACCTTTCAGAGAGGCAGGAGAAAGTACGCAAGAAACACATGAGCTCACCCAAGCTGTAGTCATAGCTGGCAGGGCTATTCTTCCTGCTCCTCCTTCTGCACTGTATCTCCTGATTGATACATTCACTGGGCACATCCGCTGCTTAGGCAAACTGCTCAGGATGTTTCATGTGTCTGCTCATGTCATGAAAGCACCTTGACAGGCTGGGGAATGGGCAAGGACTGGGATATGAATTCTGTTTCTTTTACAAGCTGAATTCACTTCATGGACAAGGGCCACAACTTATCCTGTCTGTTCTCACATTCCTTCTCTTCTCCCCAAACCCCTGTGTCTCCTTACTTCCTTTTCCTCAATTTTCTTCTTTTCCTCTGCAGATTGTTTTTGTTTGTTCTATAGCTTCAAAGAGGACGTGCTGAGGGTGTCAAGGCTTTACATTCCATTGAGATGAAGAGCAGACCTGGGAGCACCAAGATTTTTTCTGCAGAAGGTATGAAACAGCCTCTCATGCCCCTCAGATAACTACAAAGATGGTTAAAACTGTACATGTACATGAGAGCAGTCTGCTAATTAGATGCTGCCTGCTCTCATGGTTTGTTGTTTTACTTTTCCAGATGTTTTGACTTTCTCTTGTGAGTTTTTTTATTGCCTGGATCAATGGTGTTCTGCCTTTGGCTGTCTGGATCACCTCTGAAATGTTGGAACTGAGCTGAGAGGCAGACTTGAGCAGCGATAACCCATTTGTATGATCAAGGCTCAAGCAGCTCCTCTGCTCAGAGCACGCTTCCAGCACTGCATTTACAGGCAGGCCTGTCTGGGCAGCATTTTGGACTGACCGGAAAATAGGCAGGTTTGCTGAATGTCAGAGATACATATATTTCGTTTTTAAAGCCTTCTGTTAAGCATATGAAGCATGTAAAGCTGAACCTGGTCATGCATTATCACAGAATTGTAGGGGTTGGAAGGGACCTCCAGAGATCATTGAGTCCAACCCCCCTGCCAAAGCAGGTTCCCTACACCAGGTTGCACAGGTAGGCATCCAGGCAGGTCTTGAACATCTCCAGAGAAGGAGACTCCACCACCTCCCTGGGCAGCCTGTTCCAGTGCTCCGTCACCTCACTGTAAAGAAGCTCTTGTGCACATCTGTGTGGAACTTCCTATGCTGCAGTTTCCGGCCGTTTCCCCTTGTCCTGTCTCCATTCACCACTGAAAACAGTCTGGCCTCACCTTTCAGCCCCCCACACCTTAGATATTTATAGACCTGGATCAGGTCCCCTCTCAGTCTTCTTTTCTCAAGGCTGAACAGACCCAGTTCACTCAGCCTTTCCTCATAGGAGAGATGCTCCAGGCCCTTCACCATCTTCGTGGCCCTCCGCTGGACTCTTTCCAAGAGATCCCTGTCTTTTTTGTACTGGGGAGCCCAGAACTGGACACTTACGTCTTTTTCATACAGATTTTTTTAACAGTATTTTTTAAACAATTGTAGGATTTCTATATATGCCTATATACATAATATTTACTACATGTATTATTATATTTACATATTAAATACAAATATATAAAGAATTTCTAGTTTTTTTTACGTACTGCATATACATAGATTGACATTATACGACACTGATGACGTTCTAAGCCAATAATGCCCATATTAAGGCTTGATTCTGAAATACAGCAAAACCTCAGTAAGGCGTATGGAAACGAGAGGCCTCATTGCGAGCTAATGACCTCTGAGAATGAGTGAACGTGTCAGCACCCCAAAGTGAGTACACTTAAGAGCTTTTTACAATGGATGCTTGTATATGATACACATCAGTGTACTGTGAAGTGGCTTGTTATGATAAGACCATAATAAAAAACTTTTCTGTTGAAATGGTTCTCTCTCCCTACTTCTTGGGAAATATTTGTTCAAATAAATACATGGGTTAGTAGAGAAACAGATAGTTATTTGTCTCTCAAGTGTGAGTAATGTAATATGAACAAGCATTAATGACCTAACTCCTTAATTCAACAGGAGATCCTTATTTTTCTTACATGCTAGCTTATTTCTTAATACTTTGGAATCCATTGCTCAGTTTGCGTTGTGTGTTCCCAAGGGAGCTGAACACAAGCTACAGGCTTTGGATAATTTTCAATTCTGTTCAATTTTATCATCTCTTGGACTCTCTCTTGGACTTCTTCTCAGTGGCTGGCAGCTATGTGTATCTGAGTCCTGAATCATCCACTGACATCTGCCTGAAATAATGACAAGATTTGCAATTTTCAGTGGATGTTAGAGGTAGAATTGCCCAAACCATTCACGTGGTTCAGAAGTCTTCACCCAGTTTCCAGAAAAGTCTTAAGCATGGTGAAATCTAAACCCCATGAATTGCCAGGAGACTTAGATCAGTGGCTGAAGAACTTTATGAAATCACTGCCTGCAGGGCAGGGGCAGCAGATGGGAATGGGTTCTTTGGCCTAGGTCGTTCTGGAGAGAAAATCTGGTGGTTAGGTTGACCCCTGCCAAAGGTGACCGAAATGTGAAATTGAAAGTCAAGTTACCTCGGGGAGCGAGGGAATAAAGTCATTGGGCGAGGAGCTGGAACAAGGAAGAGCTGACAGAGAATGGAAGTTAAAGAATGGTCTGAGAGAGAACAGAGGCAAGGTGGAGAAGCTGAGCAGTGAGGGACAACGGGTGAAAATGACTGGACAAAATCCGCTTGAGTCACAATCCATTACAGAAATTGGGCTATAACTGGAGATTCAGGAATCTCCAATGCTCCTTGACAGTGCAGTCATTTGCTAAAATGTTACATGGTTCTCTTCAGGTAACTGTTACCATACAAAGAGGGCAATCTGGAACAGCTGTGAGCTGCCAGTCTACCTTGTGCAGTCCTAAGTTTCAAACTACTGCTACTGAACCAGGCGAGGGGCAATTTGTGTCACATCATTGAGGCAGAGTAGCAATTGCTCTTCTAATTCAATCTCTGAAAGAAAACAGAACAAACAAAACCAACAACAAAAAAAGCACACCAAAGTATTCTCTTTGGAGAATATGATTAAGATTGCAATTCAAGTGGACAAGAGACCATCTGGGCCCCTGGCATCAAATTTTGATGAGATGACCTGAAAGCTGTGCCTTGTGGGGCAGGAGAAGTGCAGTCATGCTCAGCTGAGTCTTGTTCTGGAAAGCTGTATCTTTTTACTGTATCGTAGGCAGAACTGTGCTGCCAGGTCACTTCAGCTATAATTTTCAGAAAAGGTCATTTCTAACTTCTTCACTCAGCACTCAGCTTGAGATACACAGTCCTGATTTGGTGAACCCAGCAGCTCTGATAACTCTGATTGGAGACAACAGGGGTCTGTGCTTACCCCAGCGCAGCTCGTCTGCTCGTGCCTGTTATGGGATGTCACAGAACTGTTACATACTGCTATGCATTCTAAAAATTGGGAATAGTAATGTCCTATGCCAGGTACTTACAATTAGTTTGTTAATTTCTCTGTGTCTCATCTGCAAATGCTGATAATGCTGCCTTTTCCTCAAGGTGTAATATCTTAGAAATCACTTGGGTACTTCTGCAAAGATATCTCTTGAAGCACAGAATGGTTTTGAACGGCGTTCCTTAAATAAAGTCGGGTATTCATAAGTAGGGATCATGCTGGGCATTCCTGAGCTGCTGTTGGTGTCACATTTAACTGGTCCTGCTGCCCATTGCGCAGCTGTGCAGCACAGGAGCAGCAGGGCTGTGATACCCTGCCCCTGTCTGCTCAGCAGCACTGAGCACTGCAAGATGGATTAACTGAAGAGTGTCACTACTGGAACATACCCCTCATTCTGTCTGCAGAGTGGTGTTGATGAGGGGAATCAGACGGACCAAAGGGACTGTAGCACCACCCACTTCGCTGTGGAGAGCGTAACTGGAAACAAGGTTCCACGGCTGCAAAAAGCACCTGAATACACAGAACACATCAGGTTTGGAGCAGCAGAGTGCATTCGTGTCTTGCTGGAAGACAAACTCTAGTAGGAATGGGGGTACGCCCTGGTCTGGGTGATGGAGAGTGCATTTAGGGCAGTATATTTTGCATGTAGGTGACCAGATCAATACTTCTAAGACCAAGCTAAGATGGCTGTTGCAGAGGTATGAGCATACTAACATTTTCAGGAGACTTACTGGCTTAAGCGAGTGTCTTCTGGCAGCACAAAATTGGTCTGTGTCTCAGTCAAGTTCTCGGCACCAGAGAAACACCTGATCAGCCAAGAGCAGCTCTGTAGAAGGCAGGATGCTGTCCCTCAGCTGAGCTACAGGCCCCTCAGTGCTGCATGCTGAACTCTGTGCATCCTCTCCAGATTTGATTACCATTTGTGTTTGACAAGCAGCCTTGGAGCTGGGATGCAGTACAATTCACATCAGTGGCTACTTGCCATCCCTTGTTATATCTGTCTGCTTTAAGGTCATTGCAAAACATTAGATGGACTTCTGGTGAAAATAATTGGTTTTCTCTTTGGACAGCTTTCCAAATTTAGCACATCCTCTCTCTGAAGCTTAGCAAAACCCTTTCTTGGAACTGCATCAAACTCCAGTGTTCAGAGTTTAGTGTTAATGCCTGCTGGAGATGATTTTGTAACAATTTGAAGTCCCTGTCATATTTTGAGTGATGGTCTTGTTTTCTGAAAGCTCTCTAGCACCTTGGAGATGTCAAATTTTGGAATCAAATGCTGACTTTAATGCAGGAATGTTTCCCATGGGCCCTGCTGTTTTATCCAAAAATCCAAACCTTTGTATACAACTGTTGCTGTTATTTCCAGTCTTATGGGACTGGCTCAAATTTCCCCTCAGCTCCCACAGAGTTTGATGTCACCAAAAAAGCTCACATCTCTTTATAGTTAATCAGATAGAAGGACTGGGTATTACAAGATCATCCGAGTCCGAAGACATTAAAGGAACCCTGGATTAGTGGCTCTGGAACTGAAGATTTATAAAGTGACTTTATGTATTTTATTCCTTTTACTGGATAGACTGAATCCCTCTCTGACATAACGAACCATCCCTTTTTTGCATCCCCATTCTGTGCAGTTCATGTTCCCTGGGGATGGGAGGAGTTCCTACAATGAAATATAAACCGAAAAGAAAAAAAAAGAAATGTTGGTTGTCACATGGACATTAGCAATTAGCACTTAAATGGTGAACTTTGAAAGTCTTTACATCTATTAAACTTCTTACAGGTGAGGAAATTGATTTGATTTGAAAAGCCCAGAAAGGCGTGGGTAATCCTTCTACTGAAACACAGAATTTCTTCGTGCAATGGATAGAGCACAAGGCTAGGAGCCCAGAATGCCAGTTCACACACTGGATCTTGAAAACTAGAAATGGATATGGATTAGTTGAGGGAACTCCTTGTTTCTGTTCTGAAGTGTAAACCCAGACACCAAACAGCTTTTTCTCCAGTTGAAAAATATTTAGATAGAAGCAAAACCCACGTAACACATCCAAGCTGCTTTGCTTTGCTGTGCAATGCAGGGTGGGATTTACTGTCAGGTAAAGGAAGGAATCCCTCTTCTGAATGAATGGCTCAGCTGTGCCCCACTGCAGTGTCTGTTGTTAGCATTATTCTGATGAGGCCTGTTTACTTACTTTCACCATGACTGCCCAGAAATCCCATGGCAAGCAGTGTCAGAACATTTGCCAAATCACTACTTCACCCATTGAGCTGATTGTTTCATGTTATTTGGTCTGGTTCACATTAAGGGTTTGCTCCATCTCTGCTTTTGCTCTTCTGGGGTATATTGATTACTTGTGGTATTTTATAACAAACAGGCTTTTTTGAGGGATTACTCCCCCCCTGCCTCTCTCACTCAGCCTGTGGTATGTTAGTAAATATGGTCCTAACCCCTTCTGCTTCAAACACCAAACACATGGAAACCAGTGCGCAGAGAAGTATGGAGAAGCATGTTTTGTGCTTAATTTTACTTCTGCAATTTGTACTGCTCCCCTGGAAGATATACAAAGGCTAATGGCTCGTCACCAAAGTTCTACTTCCATAGTAATTAAATGTTTTCTGAAGGTGGTGTGAGCATTCTCTGAAAGGTAAAATGTGATTTTTGCACCACAGTGTTCATATGCTAAACAGTATGAAAGTCTCCACAGGTGAGAAGAGAAAATGGAAGATAGACTGGTACTACCACCTGTTCACCTGGGGTTAGCCTAGGTTAAATGTTTCATAAATTCAAGCACTGAATTTATGGCTATTTATATTAATAAGAGGCATAAGAGGCATAAGAGGCTGAGGCTTGGTGTCTCAGTTTTATGTGCTCTTCTGGCAATATGGGTGTGTTGCAGAAGAGTTTACAGCAATCTCAACTGGACACGCTCACATCCCTGGGGTTTGCTATTTGAAGCATGGAGGAAGATTATGTTCTGGGCACAAGTTAAAAAATGAGTGTGTTGACACCACCTGAGCTCAATTTGAGCTTTGATCAGCTGAGAAGAAACCAGTATCTCTCGTAACAGGAAACTCCTTGTAACTGCATTCTGCAGAGGATCCTCGCTGTCCCACTCCCCAGTGTGCCCACCATGAAAGCAGCTGAGAGCCATCAAAACCACAGTGCTAAGAGACAAGAAGCACCGTGTAAGAAAACAATGAGCTCTCACCCACCCCAAGCCTTACAGCTTATCTCCCCACTCCAACCTAACCAAACTTCATCCTGTGCACATAGAATGGCCTGGGTTGAAAAGGACCACAGTGAACATCTAGTTTCAATCCCCCTGCTATGTGCAGGGTTGCCAACCACTAGACCAGGCTGCCCAGGGCCCCATCCAACCTGGTCTTGAACACCTCCAGGGACAGGGCATCCACAGCCTCTCTGGGCAGCCTGTTCCAGTATCTCACCACTCTCATAGTAAAGAGCTTTCCCCTAACATCCAAACATGGACTGCAAATCTACAGCTTCGACTCCTTTTCTTCAATGAAGAAGTCCCTTGTCTTCATATCTAGCCCAGACTCCCAGCAGATTGAGGACTTCTATTCTGGGCTGGTAGGATTGCCCTGAAGTGGCACAGCCCTGTAGAACAATAGCTCTGTGCTTCTGTGCACTCTGATCATTAATCATTAGAACCATCCAGATAAATATATTTCAAGCCCTTTGTTGATTAAGAGCTGACTTACCAAGCCAACATGATCACTGCATATATTCACTGTATAGGCCCTTGTCTTCACAGAGATGCCTGGGCATGCTTTTGAAAACAAATTGACAGAAGTGGCATTGATGGTAAAAGATCCTGCAAGAAGTAAAGTGAAACCTCAGGACATGCAAATGAACATCAATTTCTTGGTCTTCCCATGCAGTTGCTTGCTGCTTCTTGTGAGCAGTACAGTGCAGCAAAGAAATCTGATCTCATTTCTCAGTTCCTGCTTACTCTTTACCCTCGTTGGTAGGAATGCAGTGCCACTGATTGCTTCCATCATTTAGGCTGCCATTCTGTAGTATTTCATCTCATCGTGCAACTAATGAAGTATGCAAACACTTATTATAAATTATAGCCTATCAAATGGGAAAACGCTGTCGCAGATAAGTCTCCAAATTTGCTGCTGAACATTTTGAATGGCTCATTGACGTGCGGTTAAAACACAGCAGTAAATCTCTTTGTGAGACATGCGGTGAGGAAGGAAACACATGAGGTTTTTCATGACAGCAATGAGAAGGCTCAGAGCGCCTTGCTGCTGCCAACCTGATCCCATAGGTGTCTGAAGTAATTAACAGACTCCTGTTTTTGTACCACAGCTGGAAAATGATAAAAAGCAACAATCGGGTCACTTTTACCTTGATGCCCGTCACTGAGAAGTGCAAACACCAATAAAAGCTGTCAGATGTTTTCACTTGAGTTCAAGTCAAACATTGCAAAGTTTGCAGTTCCCACCCGTCTTTTTGATCTGGAGCACTACGTTATCAAGCTGTTTGCATCTTTAATAGTACTAGCTAATAGCTAATGCCTGCTAATTCTGAAATATGTTTAAACACAGATTAAAAATTCACCCAGGTGCAAAGACTGCCTCTATTTTGAGGAAGTCTTCAACAAAATATTTTCTCATACTTTTGTATTGTGAAATGCAGACATAAAGGAGAATGTGGGAGATAGATGAGTTGCTCTGTGCCTCTCTTCTCACTGGGGTGTGATTTTGCAAAGAGCTGATCCCATACTGCTGAAGGTGGTAATCCTGTCCTCGTCCTGTTCCACTTCTGGGGATTCCCATGCATCATCAGCCCAGCGGCTGGCCTTGCAAGGTGAGTCAGCTGGCTAAATAGCCAGAGATCCAATCCAACTAAAATCAGATAGGAAAGAAAAAAGTGTTTTCTGCTGGTTGGTCAGCCAAAGTCAACCTTCTGGAGTGAGTGAGAGGCAGTGAGGCGCAAGGAGGCACAGAGGTACCAGGCTGGATGCCAGCCCAAGACGCGCAGGTCTGTGGGTGAGACTCCACTCCTGGGAACCAGAGAGGACCAAGGTGCGGGGGAGTTTAAGCACGTGGTGGTGTTGGATACTCAATGGTTCCCTGCAAAATAGCCTCCTTCGCATCAACAACAACAGTAGAGATGTGAGCTGGAGGATTGAGCGTGCTGATTTGGAAGAGAAGGCGAGCATGTTTGGGAACTACAAGTGGGAGGCTGTTCCATGTGTGCAGTGCGGGGCAGCAGCTATATGAAAGGAGGCATTAATCTGGAGTGCGGCTGCAGCACCAGCTCAGAAAAGCCGTTCAGTGCTCGCTTACGCCTCTTCCATTTCATCAAAGATTGAGCACTTCGCTGAATAAAGGCATATGGGACCAATAAAGCATATTTAAGGAGATGTAATCCAGGTGGCAAAAGGGTATAATGGGAAGTGACTTATGGGAAAATGTTGCATTCAAAACTCTTCTGTTGGTTTAGGTGACCCTGTAAATTCGCGCCCTGCTTTTAGTCAATGGGACTACTCATGAGAGCTAAATTGCTTATGTTGCAGGATCCAGCCTACTGAAAGGAAGACTTTTCAAGGAGGTCCAAATAGATGTTGTAAATCATGCTTATAGTGCTCTTGTTTTTTGCACTAGCACGGTTGTGAACACAGCCAACCAATTTGTCATAATCTGTGTATTTGTTTGGCATGTGTTTACAGAGGGGAGATCTGTTTTTATTTTAAAGAACTACTTTACCCCTGGTTTCCAAATCCTCACCTTAATCCTTCTCCACAAAAGAAGCTCAAACAAAAACCTCCCAAGATCCCATCCCCCCCCTTAGCTGAAAACTTAAAAGAAAACCCTGCACAGTATACCTTTCATATGCACATAGGTACCTTGCATGAAATGAGAAACAGCAGAAGAGCTTTGCAATATCCATGACAGAGTGGATGAGGGAAAAACAAAAAAGCCTTCAGTAAAATACTGCTTTGTTAGATCTTAATAACAGAAAAATTCCCCCTAGAAATAAATCCTCAACACGATTCTCATATGAAAGAGAATCCTTCCACGTTGAAACCAAATGTTCAAAAGCTCAGCTTGTTTTATTAATGCCCATAATTTATTCTTCTTAGAAAACAGCCCTCTCAGGCTGCCAGAGCATTCAGCATGGTGTGCATCATAATAAAAACAACTTAGAAGGCAAAAACGTTAGAACAAAAACAAAACTCTTAAAGCTTTCGTGAATAAAAACCATGCAGGGGGGTCTGGAAAAAGGACACAGATGTTGTGAGGAATCAAAAGCAGAAGATAAATTATAAGCAGGAGTATAAACCAAGCTTTGCAAACAAACTGGAGTCAAATTAGAAGTCTCAAATAGTACAATTCATCTCAGAGACCACTTGCTTAGTCTAAAAGCCTTCACTTCACAGCAGCTCCTCCCTGCAGTGGCCCAAACTGAGCAGGCCAGTGAGCTCTCTCTTTTTCCCCCAGGCCTGAGTGCATCTTGGTGCAGGAGTGGCTGCCACCACGCTACCCATTCTGCCTAGCACTCAGAAGGCTCCAACCCACACTGCAGTGGGCCTTGTAGCTTCTTTTTACAAGGTCTTTCCTTGTAGGACTCAGTCGAAACTCTTGGAAATGAAAGTGTGAGTTCACTTGCATACTTTCTTCACAAAATGGTGGAAATCCAGGGCTTCATTAAAGCACAAATTATTGTAATAGTGGCCAGGCTTGTGTTATAAACATTCATTCTTGTGTTATAAACACTATATGAACAACTCAAGTTGTGCCATGGCTGGTGGGCCACCAGCTTCTTGCTGGCACAGCAACTGGTGGGTAGCTGAGATCCCTTGGCATGTTTTGAAGGCTGGGATGGTGTATGACCTACAAAACCAGCTGTGCATCCAGCCCTGTCCTGCAATGAGACCTCTAGGGTGCCATCATCCCTTAGCCTCTTCTGGATTTTCCTCAGTTCACAGCTCTCTGGGGTATGCTGGCTTTGTTTGTTGGCTGCTCTCACCTGAACTTTGTGTTATCTGGTGCATTACTCTGTCAAAGAGGAGAGAGTCTGTGGGGAGTTACATTACTGGTTCATAATTTTCTAAAATTCTCACTGCGTGTTCCTTATCACTCATGAAATAATTCTTTTCAAGCTCTGACTGCCAGCTTCTGACAGTAGATTTTCTGTAGAAGATAAAAGCAGCCTTGAAATTCGTACTGTTCCCTTGTGGGACAGATTCATGTCAGGTTTCTTGAAAGATTTTATTAACTTGGTCCCTACTTACAATTTGTGAGTTATTGTTTCATTTAAGAAATTTGTACATTTCACTCGGGATGTGGAATCTGATAGAACTTGTACATACTGTACTAGACCAAAAACTTAAAAACGAGGTGGAGCAGTTTCTTCTGTGTTAGATTACAGATGTTATTCAGGACAGGACATCAGTCAAGAAAACAGCTGTGAGAGGAGAAAGATTGAAGGTGTAGAATGATATGGAAACAAGATAAAGGAGCCATGGTTTCAGCCCTAGAGCTAAGGAGCAGAATCTTGACAGTGATACTCTGTTCTTCCCTACGTCCTTTTCTGGCCTTATCTGGGGTCTGAAGTACCTTGTGTGGTGGCAGAGAGATAAAGCTGTAAGCTATCTCAGCAACTTCACACTTTCTCAGAGTAAGCCTTGCAGACCGTTTTTCTTGCCAGTGAAGGAGAACTGAACTGAATGGTTCATGATCTTTACAGTTATTCACGTCTTTGCCACTTGTTTCCCTGCATGAGAGCTCCTGTTCCTGGCCATTTTTCTTTCATCCCAAGTTCTCTGTGGCAGATACCCACTAGATATCAGAGAGGTGGATCCCAAGAGAGTTCAAATTTGTAAAGGAGTGCTTCTTCATTGCTGTGCACACCCCAGCATACTGTGATTAACAGAGCTCATGAGTAGAAGATTAATTTTATTGACAGAAGCTCTTTAAAAGTTGTGGATCTGATGACTTTTCTATGTGAAGATACATTTCACTTAAGTTGAGGATAAAGGATGTCATAATATTACTGCTAATGGACAAACTGCATTGCAAACAATGACAAGTAAGTGTTGATTGCTACATCTATGCAGGAAAACTGCATGCATCAGTACAGGTCAGGAGCTGACCTCCTGGGACAGAGCTCTGCAGAGAAGGACCTGGATGTCCTGGTGGACAACAGATTGACATGAGCCAGCTGTGTGCCCTTGTGGCTGAGAAGGCCAATGGTATACATTACGAAGGGTGTTGCCAGCAGAAGATGATTAAGGGCCTGCAGCATCTCTCTTATGAGGAAAGGCTGAGAAGTCTGGGACTGTTCATCCTAAAGGAGACTGAGAGGAGACTTACAAATATCTAAAGGGCAGGTGTTAAGTGGATGTGGCCACACTCTTTTCAGTGGTACCCAGTGACAGGACAAGGGGCAACGGGCACAAACTGTAACACAGAAAGTTCCGTACAAATACGAGAAAAAATGTCTTTACTTAGAGGGTGATTGAGCACTGGGACAGACTGCCCAGAGATGTTGTGAAATCTCTTTCTCTGGAGATATTCAAAACCTACCTGGATGCTTTCCTGTGAAGACCACTGTAGGGAACCTGCTTTAGCAGGGGGTTGGACTGGATGATCTCCAAAGGTCCATTCCAGCTCCTACCATTCTGTGATTATATGAAACAAATCATTTCATTGCAGGAAAAATGTTGAACAGGAGAAGTGATAAAGCTTTGGAGTATGAGCAAAACTGTTAGGCAGCCATAATACTGTAAACTAAGGGTTAAAAAATGGAAAACGTGCCAAAGCAAAGCCAGAGATACAAGACCACAGAATCCATTCAGGTTTCAGAAGGGATAACTCCAACCATGCCTTGAAGGTAGTCAGGCAAAGTATGGTTTTTCCATTAGCTCAGCTTGTGCAATTAAGCTTGTTCAGACTTACATACTTCTGCACAGTTCTGGCCACAGAAGTCATTTCTTCATGCTCAGACCTGTTTGCAGGAGGTGAAACTGAGCTGGGACACTGGAGCTGCAGAGAAACTCCTAATGAAGCAAAACCGCATGAGGTTGCTCTTTGCAGGGGGTGGACGGCTGGATTAGGCAGTATATTAAGTAATCCCTTGGGATATTTTTCAACTGTAATTCACGTTCAATCAACAAATATGGAATAGATTAACTGTAGGAGGGGTCATATATTTCTTGTAAGTCACAATCTTCTTTTATTCGTGACTATCTACAGTACAATATTTTTGAAGCACTGTTTTTTTTGTGGTTGATTTTAATGCTGTCCTACCCACGGCAGTTTTAACTGCCGGTTTGATTTTCTGATGAATTTATTTCCAACAGTACTGTTTAAAAATGAATGCAGAAAATGAAGGGATTAAAAGGGGTAATGTTGAAACGATCTTTATTTCTAGGAGACTGGGATATATGTAAACACAGCTTTTTAAACCAGGATCTTAATATTAGCTCTGGAAATCCATATATAGGCGCTCGATGTTTGGCTTGATTTAAGTATATAGCTGCTCCCTCTGATTGCACAAGATCAAGAGATGTCCAGAATCCCAGACTCTGATTCTGGTGGGTAGGACAGTTGCTTTAAAGCACAGCCTATATGCCATTTTCTTCAGGTTCAGTCCCACACAGTATAATCCCCTTAAATTCTGAGTCCTGCAAAGGAAAGTGTACATTTTATTCTTCCAGTTAACCTTCCAGCATAGGCTGTCCTGTGATGCAAACAGAAGCTTGAAACCATGTCAGAAAGTCTTCTCCTCAATGCATTTCTGGTAAAATCAAATTCCTGAATACTCATTTCTGAACCTAGAGTATCTGGAACTTGTACTTTTTTATTAGACCAAATGTTTCAAAGGTTTTGCATTATAAAGATAAGACTTGAGAGGATTTTCAGTTCCTAATCCAAGACTTGCAGTCCCTTGTCCCTCCAGCTGAGCTGCTCCTTCACATGGGAAGTACCTGCCTGCCACACATGGAAATTTCCTGTGTGTAGCAGTAACACTCCTGAGAATGTCCAGCATTGTCCTGAGCTGAACTGCTTGTGCCTTGCTGCTGCCTAAACCAAGTGCACAAAGCAGCTCCAGCAGCTCTGCTTGCAGCTCATCAGAGACAAAGCTGCAGGGAAGGGATATTTGATAAATACAGCAATGGTCACAGGCTTTGAAAGAGGGGTGGCCTGAAAGCCTCTTACTCATGTATCCCCACGTGAACCATATGGTTCCTGGTCATTAATTCTAAACAAGCTTCATCCAAACTGAGCCCTGCTGCTCCCAGTGACATCTAGAGATGGCAGTGCCTGAGTTTGTTTTTACAGCATGAGAGAATTGGCTAAGATTTATTTTAATGGAGTGTGACTCAGATAAGTAGATAGCTGTGGTACCAACAATGTGGTGTTAAACAGGGGTGAGTATCTACTAAAATATTTTCAGATTTCAATTAATAGACTGGGGAATGTTAAATCATGCTAGTACCCACTAACAGTGCTGGAGGGGAGGTTTGTGATTGCCTCCAAATGTTGATAAGACACAAAAACATAATAATAATAAAAAAGATTAAAGTCAGATGGGGATCTGGGAATCTAAGGAAAAAATTGTCAGTGATACAAAAAGCTGCACAATAGATTGTAAGGGAAGCAAGGGGAATCCTCTTTTAAATGGAATTTAAACAAACATCAGGGAGTAGGATGCTGGGAACAGCCTGCTATGAGGTGGGAAGACCTTGAGTCAGTTTGTTAATTTGTTTCTTCTCCCATACTTTGCTTGCTCCCTTGCATTGTAGGATGCTTCTAGACCTTGCAAAAAAATCAGCCAAAAAAAGCAAATGTTTGCACGTGGCACTCATAGAACTCTGCAATTATTGGATCTGACATGCAAAGATACTGACACTGCATTTTAGGATTTCTAAAACACTTGAAATCTGTCTGCCTTCATGGTCTCTGTGTATTGTAACCTTCACGTGGTGACAGCGACTGATCAACAGCAGCCCTGTTCTGTGTGTGGCACAGGACCTGCCATCTTTCCAGCAGCTGCTTGTAGCATTCATTTTATCCTCCTTCTCGTGTGAACACCTCAAAGGACCAATGGTGAAAGAAGGGGCTTTAAGAATCATAGAATCATAGAATGGCCTGGGTTGAAAAGGACCACAGTGATCATCTGGTTTCAAACCCCCATCTGTGTGCAGGGTTGCCAACCACCAGACCCAGAGCCACATCCAGCCTGGCCTTGAATGCCTCCAGGGATGGGGCATCCACAGCCTCCTTGGGCAACCTGTTCCAGTGCGTCACCACCCTCTGTGTGAAAAACTTCCTCCTAATATCTAACCTAGATCCCCCCTGTCTCAGTTTAAAAAAGAAGTAGGGAGGATGGTGTGGAGGGTTGTGGAGAGAGTTCACAGAGGGATTAGGTTTAGGTTTAGTTTTGGGGATCTATAGAGTGAACGAGCACACAGTTTTTATGGGTAAGATGTGGGCAACTTAATCTGAAGCTTTGCTGGGAGTGGGTGACCCACTCCTGGTTTCAGCTGTGCATCTTTTGTAAGCCCTTTCCCTTGACATAAACCTGCAGTGCATCCCAGGCTGTAAGGGGCTCAAAGCCAACCAGAAAAGCTGACCTCCAGAGAGCTCTGTGGTTAAGTGTGAGCAAGTTGCACACAGTGCTGAGCATGCACAAAGATCTCTACAAGATTTATGACTTGACCACATCCAGCTGGAATTTGGTAGGGATGGATGAACGTATTCACTTTAAAAAGGCCATTCTTCCCTGATCCCCCATCCAATCTCTTGCTTCGAAGGTATATAATCCTGTGATTTGTTCATGGAAAGAACAGAGAAATGTGTATAATGTCAGTACAGCGAAGTATTCACCCTTTGTTTTATTCAGAAAAAATGGTTGGCATATTTTGACTCAACTTAAAAATAAATTTAAAAAATCCACAATGTTTCCAGCACAAAAATGGCCAGTGAAAAGTAATAAAGTAAAATGGCCATTCTGTCAGAGCAGTAGACAGCAAAAATCAAGATCTTAGAATGGAAAATGTTATTTAGCTGTCTAATGAAATAAAGAAGCCCTCCAAGGGAGCTGCCTTTGAGTGGCTACAGCTGCTGTGTTTGCAGCATCCCCATGTCATGGTGACAAACTCCTTCATCCCTCTATCTCCAGCACAGCTACAGCAATATCTAGATTTCACATGTGCTAAATACTGACAGCTTCCACTTTATGTCCTGTCCAGTAAGAAACGTCAAAAACACTTTAAAAATCACTTTAAATTTATAATACAGGAATTCGTTTTCAAAATCCTACAGATCTATGGAAAAAATGAAAGAATGTTCTTATCTGGATGCACACATTTAAAACTCAGCTGGCCTGAATTTGGAAGTGGCTCAGGGCACCAGATTGGAAGTTAGGGCTCTCTGGATTTGTACTTAAATTCCTAAATGCAGATAAAAGCAGTCCAGCTAGCAAATTCTGGTGAAAGACTTTGAAAGTGAAGAAAATAACCCTATCCATTACTGAATAGCACTATTAAATGATTAGAAAGGGCTCGACACCACCTTGTTATCTGCACATGACCTCTCCTGAGGCATTCGCGGCCAAAAAAAAAAAAAAAAAAAGAACAGATTAGGCAAGAGCATCAGTCCGCTGCATTTGAAAGCAGATCTTCGGGACAGGGACGCTTTCCATAGAGTCATTTCAGGCAAAGGTCACATGTGTGCATATAAAATCAATCCTGAAAGCAGTGCCTTTGTCCCCAAGCTCTGTCCCAATGGAGCCATTGTCCTGCGGGGCAGCTGGCACCCTGACTCCAGCTCCCAGCCCAAGGCGGCCGGGCAGCTCCCAGCAGCCGGCCCGGGGCCAGGGCAGCCGCTGCAGGGGCCGGGGAGAAGCGAAGTTTCTACGTCAAACCTCAGCCATGGAGAAAAAAGACCCGCTGGTACGGTAGGCACATCCTCCCTCCCCCTCTGCCCCGTGTTTTTCTGCCTTGTGGCAGTAGGCTGAAGTAAATATAATTACAAGCAAAGTCAGGCTGTGAAGCGGCGTGAGTGTATTTCTGCCAAGCGCAGCTCGGGCTGGGACTTGGCAAGCTGAGCGTCCTTTCGATGTGCATTTAGGGGTGATGATGGGAGTCCTCTGAGTCATAATTAAAGTAGAACACGTTATTTAATGCACAGAGCAGTAAGGATATTTTAAAAATCATAGTAGATCTCTTACAGCTTGTTCTGCTTTATGTAGATATCCTTCCCTCTTAACCTTTTAAATTTAAACTGCCTTTCCTATCTTATTACCCTATGGCAGTGTTAAAATTGGCATCCAGTACAGACACAAGCAAAGAAATGTGTGTTTTGTTTGTACTGACCTCCTGTAATATTAACGTCACGTCAAGAAGTGATGATGAGTTCAGCTCCACATCACCTGGCATTTGATTTGTATAAAATCTTCACCATCTGTTGGGTGTAAAAGCAATCTGTTTTAAATAAGGTTCCCATTACAAGCACCTCTACCTAATCCTTGTTTTCCTGAAAGAAATGGATAAAGTTTCTTTAATCACTGCAGTATTACAATATTTGTGTTTGTTTTTCCTAACTCCCCCTGCCAAAGATGCAGAGTGCTGATTAGAGGTGTAAGTCGATAAGGAGTTAACAAAGCCATGCATACCTTGCAGTGCTCAGCGTGGTTGGAATTAAAATGATTTTTTGAAAGTTTGATTCTGAAGTAATCATCATTGGTTCCCTCTTCTGAGTCTCTTTGGCTTCTGATTTGCTTAGATTTTAATTGTGATTTCCTCCAATTACTTCTGTCTCTGCAAGCTTCCTTTCAGTGTCCATCAGCACTGAGGGTGCTGGGTAGACAGCTGGAGCTCTGTATACCTAAAAGAAAACAAAAGAGGCTGACTGTGCTCTGAGCTGCCTATGAGTGACCTGCTGATCTTTTAGGGATTATTATGGACATTTTTATATTAAGAAGGAGCTTCTTTTGAAGTGCATGGCTGTAGAAATGCTTCCTCCCAGCAGGTTGATCTGTAGCATGTTAAGAAAACAAGACTACTCCATTTTGTATGCTACAGAATCTTGCCTCACTTTAGAGCATATAATACAGTGCTTAAACTATGAGTTTATGTCACTGCTGTCACTGCAGCAGAGGTTTCCAATTACTCCTAAAGGACGCTAGCTGAGCTCGAATGCCAGACAGATAAAGATAGGTTAGTGTCATTCTTGAAAGCTGTAACTGTTAGCAGCAATGCTCACGTAGCATCCTTAGCCCGAGTGCTACTTGTAATCCTTCCCACATCAAACTGAAGTGGAGGTACTGAGTGGTTCTGAGGGAACAATGACAGGTGGTGGCATGAGACCGCTCCTGGCAGTGCTGGAGCTAGCACCACCTTGTCTGAATTTCCATTTTGAGTGCTCCTTCATGATGCTTCACCAAATTAACAACCACGATGTGACTGTGTTCACGGGATGTCAGATCTCACAGGCTTTCACTGTCTCAAAATCCATGAAACCGTGTGTGCTCCACTCACTTTGAGTAATGGATGACAGGGTCACTGTCACTTCAGTACACAAGGAAATATAAATACATAATTACATGCGGTCCCTGTTGGCATTGGAGAATGACTTTGCTCTTCTGTACTGTTTGAATTCCAACAGGAAGATCCATAGTCAGCGATCTTTTGTCCTAGCAGCCTTCATATTTCAAGACACTGATTTTCTTCCAGAAATGAAAAAGTCCTTAGAAGTTTCAGTTGCTGAATATACAAGAATAATTCAGTTCAGAACATGAATAACTGGATGAAAGATTTAAAATGTAGCAAGTATGCTTAGCTCCTGTGTTCTGTTTCTGAACCAAATAGAGCTATTCTACTGTGGATGGATCTTCCTCACTTATGCAACTGGAGAGAAATTGTGTTGCCTTTTCAATACAATTCCTGTGTAGTCAGTCTCTTTCCATTTCTGTAGCAAACTTTATGCCTTCCTTCCACTCTTTCTATTGTGAAGTACTTCAGAAATCTGCAGGATTTCTCCTTTGTTTATCTAATTTCTAACTATTGTGTGAAGATTTTTTAAGAGGAAGCTGTGGTGGGTTGGCTTGGCTTGGCTGTCTGCCCGGGACCCACCAGGCTGCTGTATCTCTCATTCCTCAAGAGAACAGGGGAAGAAAATAGGGTGGAAAAGCCTGCGGGTTGAGGTAAGGACAGGGTGGGTGAATGTACTCCAGTGTGAGTTTCTTCCATGGGCTGCAGGGGAACCCTGCTCCAGTGCCCCCATTCCTTCTTCCTTCACTGACTTTGGCCCTGCAGCACCCCTGCTACCAAACCCTGGCACAGACACGCAGTAAAGATTTTAACCCTCTCATTTTGGAGGCCACCTCTGGCTTTGCTATCAAGCAACTCTTTGCTGGTTTTCACTTTTTAATTTTATTTTATTTTTTTTCCTAGAGGGATGCTCATCCTTTAACATAACCTTACTTTATACTCCCACGTCATCTGGTAGAAACCTGCACACTACTGGCAGAACATGGCCAGAGCTATTCCTGCCATTCTTCTGCAGAAACCCTCCCTCCTGCAGCAGTTACATCCCCTCTCCATTACTGCAATTTCCTGTTTTATTCTCTTTGTGTCTCTTTATAGAAATCAAAAGACTGCTGCTCGTTCTTTAACAGTACCTTCATCTGAGGCCCTTCCTCTCATCTCTCTAATGCTCGAAGAACTCAGGATATATAAACTATCCTGGATAAAAACACCTTTTGCTTGCAGGCTTTTTGACCTAATAACAGTTTCTGATCTTTATATTGGCACCTGCCAAAATCAGACAGATGTAGGACAAGGCCAGGGCACACTTCCTACACTGCTGGGCTGTGCTGCTTGCACTTTGTCCAGAGGTAGCCCATGGAGAGGTTGTTTACACACAAGCTCACCCACCAGCTCATTCTTTTGCCAATCACTCCAGGTTTTCCAGAGAGCCCAGCGCAAATCTGGGACAGGATCTGCTTCCCTGGGCACTTTGCATGCAGCATAACAAAGCAGATGGGAGGAATATGGCCTATGGACACCCCATCCCATCCCTATGTATTCACTGACTAGATTCCAACAGCTCATCTCTGCCAGGATTGCTCTAAACTGCCCAATTTACGTGTGAGTCCTCAAGGCAAGAAAAGGCAGGAAAAATTAGCAATGCTGACAAATAAAATGGCAAAGAGATTAAGATAATTTAAAAGTAGAATTTAATATCTGCAGAATAGCTGCTTACACGTGCTGTATATTTTTCCCTGGGAAAAACCGTTTCAGTTGTACTGGCTACATGTGCCTGATGGATGTGACACTGATGAACGCAATATCTTGAAAATGCTTTACGGGATGAAGAGAAAGAATTCTGATGAAACAGTGCACTGCAAATAACTAAGCTTGAATCATCTGTAAGTTCTTGTTTTCCTTTCTTTACAAACTGCTACCAACAGAGCTAAGGTGGCAGTGAAGACAACAGATGAACTCAGAACAAGGTTGTGCTTAGGGTAGGGCAGAGGAAAGGGATCACTGCTATGAAGTTGGGCGAAATTCCTTTGGAGCTGATAGCCCTTCATTCAGCATAAATGTAAGAAGTCCTTAAGTGCCTTTTAGATATCCAAAACAATAGGATTCCTTTCTGTGCTCAGGGAAACTGCATTTTTTGGACATTCTTTGTAAACGACAGGATTGTACCAAAGAATTTCTTGATGTCACAATCTAAGACCTCTATTAAAGGAAACATGTCCAAAAGGATTAATTATTCAGGTCACTTGTGCTTCCCCAAATAAATTCAATTCACCTACATAAGCTTTGATTTTGTTATGTCCTTCAGCCTGTATTGGACTTGTGCACTAGTGCACAACAGAAAAAGAGCATTAACAATAGAGATTACAGGGATGGTTTTATCCCCTGCAGTCCCCCAAAACAGGAAACAAAAAGGAAATATTTCCTCTTTTGGAGTCTCCAAAGATCTGTCCTCCTAACATACTGTCTCTTTTCACCCCCAAATTCAAGGTTAACTTTTCTGCCCTTGCATCACATAGGTTGGAAAGTAAATGTTCTTTGAGGTCCTTCCAACCCAAGCCACTCTGATTCTATAATTCTCTGCCAGCCAGCCCAGCATTTCCTCAGGGATGCTGGAATACAGCTCTGACTGTAGTAGGACATTGGGTGCCTCCAGATATTGCTGGCAGCATTAAGTCTAGCTTGTTTGCTGAAGCTGCTGCCTCTCCAAAGACCTCCCACACCTCTGCTCTATGCCCTCTGTTCTTGCTATGTAACAAGCAGTTTTCCTTGTTTAATTTTTTTTGCCTTATATCTTCTGAAATCATCTATAGAATCAAGCAGATGTTCCAGCAGGCTCAGATTGCCTACAAACAGGGCTATGAACATGAGGTTTGATCTGATACTCATTTGCAGGACAGCTGTTGTGACTTAAGCTACTATAGAGGAAGCATGTACGTGCTCCTGCTCTTGTCATAACGCAAAGGGATCCAGGTTTGCCCCAGGGATAGGGATCCACCTTTTATGACTTCACCTAAAGGTATTTCTGCTCCCTATCAAGTTCCACTGTTCATCCCTGCTCCTTTACCCAAGATCTGCTTATTTGTTTTTCATTTTACATGTAAGGTGATTTTATCATAGTATTCCTCAGTACCAAGTTGGAGGGAAGATTAGCTGAGCAGTGAAACTCCTTTGGTTGTTGCAGTGCAGTGCAGAGGGGACAGGGAGGGACAACTGGAGTGGGTGACTCTTCACCTGAAAGGAATAAATGTTGAGCTTGCAGATGTCAGCAAGGGCAGCAGGCCTTTCCTTCAGCTGCCAAAGATGGGAAAAAAAGCTGAAAAAGCTGGAAAAATAGCTCTTCACCAGAGCTCTATTTTACTCAAGTCCATTTTACATTGCATTAGAACAGGCACTGCTTTCAAGGGTGTTACGTTGCAGCATCTTGGAGAAGGGGCAGCAATGAACAGAAGAAAGAATACAAAATTAAACAGCCCCAGCTGTCTGCAACCTCTATATGAATGCCCAGGAACATCTGTCTCTGCTCTGAGAAGCTTCAGCAAGTATAATTTGGAGTTGACTTTACTTGTGTTTGCTGTGGAAAAGGGATTTACTGGGGTGGGGAGGAAACATGCGTCTCTTTT